>NC_056725.1:915303399-915598399 GCF_019279795.1 Protopterus annectens | reverse complement strand
GCCTTGTAGGTGAACCAGTGATGATTGAGGCGACCAGGATGTAGCTGTACATGGAACTGTAGGTTGTGCAAGTCTGATAACACATGGGTTGACAAAACGTACGACATGTGTCCCGACACAGGGAGAGTGGGCAGTGTGTAGGGGTGTGTTCATACCCCAGCTGCACTCACAGTAAGGATGAGTGCTGTAGAGGGGTGTCAGGTAGGGGAATCATGGGTATGCAATAATGGGCCTAAGTGTACAGGTATTGGTTGGCAGAGATGTATTAGGCCCGCCCTGTGGAAGTAATTAATATTCCTATGTGGTTATAGCAGACGCCCATACCTCCCAGTCCTTAAGAGCACATCTACTGGATAGTCCGTAAACCATTGGGGGAATACATAGGGACTATATCAGTGAACTGTACCCGATTATCATGGACGTCCATGATTACGAATCAGAATCTAACACAGTCCCAACTAAACCCTTCCAGAACTAGTAATATTAGGTGGACAGGTGGCAGAATACACGTAATGACTAATGACAGCATGTATGAGTCATAAACAGCATGTACCTCGACAAATGTGTATGAATACATATGCTCTGGGACTGTCAATGTGCAGGTTAATAGTACCAATCACCTAAATGTGTCCCTGAGGGTGTTATGCAGTGTCCCTGATTCAGTGTTTATTCTCCCCCATTCGTATGTGAGGTCTGCTAGTGATGGAAAGCGCATATTCTGCCGACTACCTTAGGTAGATGATAGCATAATAGGTTGGGGTTACCACCTGTTCACCTTTACGAGGGACACTCCCCATTGGGCAGTTGTGTCCTGCAAAATAAATGTTATTATGGCACATGGCCTGTGATTTAGGGCAAAGAATCCATATATTGTCTGTAGTGGTTGCATAAAACAATTATGTTGTATCTGAAACACCTAGATGTTATAGGAAACAGTATTAGCAACTATAATGCTACAAGAATAACCTTTAATTATGCAAACCGGTGAAGTAGTCAATTTTCTATTGGCTGTGGGTATGTGTTGCCTTGCCAAATCTGACATCTCTGCATATAGGTCCTATAGGGCTGCCACCTTTACAAATGGCCAAAGTGGGAACTGCTCCGTAAAAATGTCAGACGTACCAGGTCAGAACATACCTACAGCCATGCATAGTACAGAACTATACATATTAGCACAAATAAAAGCTTAGTCTAGTAGCAGTCCAATTGCAGCACCACCATGCATAGTACAGAACTATACATATTAGCACAAATAAAAGCTTAGTCTAGTAGCAGTCCAATTGCTTATGCTACTTCACATAACATATAGAAGTGTCATATATACAATAACTGTTACATGCAACTATTAGAGAAACGTAGTATAGAATATTGTCCTGTAATCAGGACATTTGCTATATCTTGATTATTTTCACATGACATATACACCTAAGGATGGATTGTCTCACGCAAAGTGGGACAGGTGTTAATCCTAAAGTCTCACCTTGGCCAATTTAAAAGGTGGCAAACCTACAATAGGTATGCGGTAGCATGACCCGGCAGACAGATGTGGGTCCCAAAACACATTTGCTTGTCTGCATTGCAGAGTATCAGTTCCCATGTATCAGTCAGATGGGAGCAGATTGTATGAGGAACATGCATATAATATGATTAACTCACTGGACAGGCCGCCGATTCCATACAGTCGAACGCCATACCGTCGCCTAATGGTCAGCCATACCCGATACTTTAGTCATGTAGTCTGATGTAATAGGCATCCCAAGGGATCGTGCCCACCCAGCGTGAGTGACACATGCAAGCACCAATGTCGGTGCATGTGCAAGTGAGGGAGCGAGCGGGTGTAAGTGTGTTTGGCTACCAGTATGCGAGTATTGCACTGGTAAAGAAATGTTGAGTCTAACCAAGTGTAAGAAGCTGTAGCCAGAGGTCAGCAGTGCTTAACACTGTGCAAACCCATGCACAACCACTCCCAACTGCTTCAATGTGCCTTACTCACTCCATATCCAATGGGCTTGTTCTGGCCGCAAACAAATAACCGTCCTTTGCAAGTGTTGGTAGCAACACCCTGTGCACACAGCTAATGTGAATTACCAATACACCATGGCAAATATACAGACAATAGACAGTACCACACACATACCATACAGAACAGTTATCTAACAGTATAGCAATTTACTGGCAGATATGTCCGGACCACTGGTGTTTGCAGACCTGGCTGTCTTGTGTTTACGTGTGTGAGCATGCCCAGTATGACCATTCCGCATGTTGTCAACTGACATTGCCGTCATACCTTCTTGTGTTTGAGCATGCCCAGTATGGCCAACTGTATCGCATGTGTTACATGTCCAGGTAGTCAATACTTTGGTGCCGGCCTCTGCGTTGTACACTGACAGGTGGCATGCTGTGTATGCAGGGTATCCATCAGTCATGTGGCATTGACTCTTGATACATTTCTATACAGTGTGGGGGGACATCTGACTGTATCCACATTCCTACACAGCACCGGGGGGGTGCACCTGACTGTTGTTATATGCGTTCGTTGGAAGGGGGGCACACCTGACACTTGTACACTTTTGCTACTGCTGTACTGGTATGTCAGGTACTCCATTTCAGTGTGTAGACCTACCTGTTGTGCTGGCTAGAGGCATACCAGTGTACTCCAGATCTTAACTTTAATTACCAACATATTAGTTTCAGACGTCCTAGCCTTCACAACCTACAGCCAACTGCCTGGCCTGCTGTAGTCTGTCTGTGGGTTTGTGGGGGGGGAGGTCATCCATTGGGCATATTCAGAAGCCATAGTACAGCATTTGTCTGTGTTGGTCTACACCTGTCCAGCTGGTTGAGACTTGTGTGGGCTGTATGGACACACATGATGTTCAGCCCATTACTCGCAGTGGGTTATGACACCCTGTGTACTACTGGCTACTATGGGGACCCCGGTATGTGCTACAGATGTCATAGTGCCACTATGGATGTCTACCTTCTGCTGCCTTAACATTCGGCCACCAAATTCCCTTGCATGCTCACATCCATACCATAGCTACAGGTAACAACACATTCTAATACAATTGCCAATTGGTAGGTTGATTGACTTACCTTGAGGGTGTGCCAGACCTGAGGATGGTGCTGAAGGGCAACCTATGTTGGATGCACATAGTGCACTTCCTATACATGGCTGAGCACAGGTAGTGTCATGTTTGGCATCCCTTTTATTGTCTGTGCTAGTCAGAGAGGGTGACATTCTCTGGTTACCTACTGTATCAGTGCATATGCCATGCGTTGCCTCTTTGCCAAGGCCAGGTCATACTGGGCACGCCTCCTTCTGCCTACTGGGTCCGGCTCAGGTTGTTCCTCCTCTGAGTCACTCTGTGCCTGTACAGGGCTTGGCATTGGTGGGGGGGCTGTGTGGCCCTGTCCCATGCTGTTCCTGCTGCAGCTGTTTCCGCAGGATCATATTGTGTAGCATAGCACATACCATAACAATTTGGGTGCATGTAGCTGGTGAATACTGCAAGGCTCCACCGGATGTGTCCAGACACTGGAACCGTGACCTGAGCATCCCAAACACACGCTCTATTATATGTCTGGCCTGTGCATGTGCCTCATTATTGCGAAGTTGTTCAGGTGTGTGTGCATTTCTGATGGGTGTCATCAGCCACAGCTCCAGTGGGTACTCAGCATCCTGCACTAGGTGACCATAGGGGATGTCTATATTGGCAGAGCTGTGGTACAGCTGTGTCAGATGCCATATATCGGAATCTTCATAGCTTCCAGGGCAGCCAGCACACACATTCAGTATAATGCCCTGGGCATTGCATACGACCTGTCAGTTGATGGAGGGGATGCCCCTGCGGTTAATGTAGGCCCTACCCTGCTCACCAGGTGGTGCTTTGATGCATACATGCGTGCATGCTATAGCACCCACTACCCCAGGGTAGTCTGCATTTGGTGGAAGAGACGCATATTGCTGGTCAACACCCTTGTGTGTTGAGGAAATGTACGTGCTCACTGGCATGTGGTGACATGGCATCCAGGAACTGGTGGAATACCCTGGACGCAGATGCCTGTGAGATCCCCATGGCATCCCCAGTTGTGCTTTGGCAGGTACCTGTGGCTAGTATACCTAGGCCTACACATACCTTGGTATCCACTGGGATGGGTTCCCCCAGGCCTGTTCGATGTGTCAGGTGTGGCTGGCACAGCTCAACAATCTGCTGTAGGAGGTCTCTGTCCACCCCATAGTGCTCTACTATCTCCAGATCATGTAGCCCCTGGTAGGTTACCCTGGATCTGTACAGTCTTCTCTGTCACCTCACTGAGGGTTGTTCGGCAGCATTCACATCCTCACCACCTTCAGCCTCCTGCACATGTTGGTCTATGTCGCCTGCTGCAGCCCTTCTCATTTCGTTGGATTGTTTTGTAAAATTTCCCCTCATGTATACACCAGTGGTGTAGAGTGTGAAAAAACCTGAGCGTATGGTGCTTTCTCACTTTATCATAGTGTTCTGGGCCAGGCTGGGCCTGTAATTCGCTGATTGTGATAATTATCACCTGTTTGCCCAGCTTGTTCACCTTGACTACTCTCCTACTGCTGTTGTCCCTCCCAATTGCACTAGGCAGGTATAGACACACCTCTAGCTTAGGCGTGCTAAGCCAGGAGCAATCCCGAGATACAGGGCTCCAATCTACGTACAGTATGCCTTACACCCCCCATGCTTTCACCTATATTCGAGTCCTGTACCCAGCTATCTATACACATACACTCTTGGGATCAGCATCACACCCTAGGGATAAATGGGATTCACTATTTTCCACCTTGTTTTCATAGTATTGTCTTCTAATGCATAGCTGCATGACCCATACTGAGCCTCACCAAAACTAACCACTGCTTACTGTCATGCAGACCTATACACAACTGGTTAAAAGCACCTTACTATCACCATATTCAATATCCCTAGTTCTTCCCAACAACAAAACAACCGGCCTCTGTACAGCTCGAAACTGGGACCCTGCACACCACAGACGATGTGCTTTACCACTAAGCCATGGCAGATGTACGTACATCTGATGTTATCACATACAGATTATCCAGCACAGGCATTCAACAGTATAGGACATGTATTCCATCATGTAGATTTATGTGTGCTATTGTCCACACACACACACAGACACACACACACACACACACACACACACACAGATATATATATATATATAAATATATATATATATATCTATATATATATATATATACACACATATACATATACATATACATATACATATACATATACATATACACACACATACGTAGATATAGAATATATATCTCAACAGCAGACCACGTGACACCAAAGCATTAGACAAGAATGAAAAGGAAACCACATGCGCCTCCTGCATTATGTACTGGTGTTAATATCAAGGCAAGTGTGTTTCTGTGCGTCACACTGGTTCAGACTGTATTAACAGTAAGATTATGGCTGCTGACATTACTCAACAGACCTATTGCCAAATATATATGTATGTCTTGCCAACCCAGTCTCTTGGCCAGTTGTGACATTCATGGCCACTATATAGGAAAACACACTCCTCAACACATCCAGTAGCTAGCCACTCACAGACACCAACACATAGGATATGACTGCCAAACACACACACCTGTTCTGCCTTGGAATAGAGCACCTACCTGTCTATTCTATCACACTACAGTATTACGCAGTTACAGAATGCACTACTGAGCTTACTGGGACACAACACTCCCAGAGGTGTACTTCTAGGTGGGTGACATCATCAGCAATGGCAAAGTTGGCGATAGCGATTGTATGGAGTGTAAGCAGTCTAAAAGCATTATTCTGTCCCCAGGCAGACAGACACACACACACACACACACACACACACACACACACACACACACACACACACACACACACAGTTGGCATGGCTGGGACTAAAACACCGACCTAACTACCTTATCACACTACAGCATTACGCAGTTACAGCATGCACTACCGAGATTACTGGGACACAGCACTCCCAGAGGTGTACTTCTAGGTGGGTGACATCATCAGCAATGGCAACGCTGACAATAGGGATTGTATGGAGTGTGAGCAGTCTAAAAGCATTATTCAGTTCCCAGGCAGAGATACACAGACACACAGTTGGCATGGCTGGGATTAGAACACTGACCCAACTACCTTATCACACTACAGCATTATGCAGTTACAGAGTGTGCTACTGAGATTACTGGAACACAACACTCCCAGAGGTGTACTTCTAGGTGGGTGACATCATCAGCATTGGCAAAGAAGTCGATAGGGCTTGTATGGAGTGTTAGCAGTCTAAAAGCATATTTCTGTCCCCAGGCAGATGGAGACAAACACACGCCAGTGGTGGGATCAGGACAACTGCCTATCTATGGACCACTATTACAATACTACATAGATATGAGCTGCGCCACAGACACTACACCTTTCAAGAATGTCAATATGACCTTCAAGGAATGCGGACATCGACATGGATTCTGGCAGTTACGATGTACATACCTGTGAACCTGTGTGTTCAATTTAGGAATCCATCCTGAAGTTACAAGGGCCATGCCCATACACAGAGAGGCACATAACTAACACAAGGTGTCACTGGGCATGCTCATACACTTAGTAGCACACGGCTATTTGGAATGCACTATGTGTACATCTACACAATGTTATACTGGGCATGCTCACACACACAGTAGCACAGGGCTGTTTTGTATGCACTCTGATTCTAAACACGGAAGGGCACAGTGGCCATGCTATTACATTTAGACGTGAAAAACACATTGTAATGGACTCTGCTGTCGATAGTTGTCATTGTTAGCAGGAATGCTGCACTAGATGTATCTGACACTGGTCTTCTACACAACATCTGCTGCTGTCCATCACCTTAGATGTACCAATCTAAACCTGGCATACTACTACCATCCGTGGTGATGTCCTGCTAGGAGTGGCTACTTCACCCATATAGTGCCATTCATAGTTGAATGTCCTGAGACCATGTTAACACCCTAACACCTAGAGGACAACTGCATTGTATGCGCATGCTAAACAGTGCTAGATGTGTAACGTTCGTAATCACAGCTGCCCAATGTAGATCCAACAATGGGGAATACTGACATTTGTGCAGTGAGGAACACCTGGCTCAAGGCTCAGTTGTGCACAATAGCACTACCACCGTACACCTTGGATACAGACATGTGGGCCATAACACAGGTACGGACCACTCCAGGTGGTGGTGTCCCCACGTACATGAAGGCCACTCACATGTACTGACCAGTACACCCTCAAAAGGCATCACAGATGTGTCAAGTGCAGATCACAGTGTCAAAAGCCACATTCTAGGATGTAGCCCTCAGACATCACCATGTCCTTGGACCAGCGACACACATCCATACATGTGGTAGAACATATAATAGTACAACACCATGTGACCCATGACCAGTGGACTGTACCTAGCTCTACATCAACTGTGCAGACTACCCATGTACTGACACAGTTGCATCATGTGTTATGCAATGCAATGATACCACTGTTCTTAACCAGGTCAGCTGTACACATAACAGGGGCCCTGAGTCATATACAGCAGTAACAGATGACTGTTGCTGTACACCAGTAAACAAGCTCATGTTTGGATATAACATACATGTACCTGCCATGAATATGTACATGCCACACACACACAACGCATATGTACATAGCATAGCTGTTGCTGTCCTTCATGCAGACAGGTGGCTACAGCAATTACACACATGCACATGGAAGGTAGGTCCATGGCTGTTGAATGCTAACAGTACATAAGGTGTGATATCAATGTTGACTGAGTTAACATTCCCTCTGTACTGGTTACTCATGACAACTATCATATCATACAACAGTCCATGTGTCATGTATGTCATCACACATATCCACCAATTGCAATGCCTACAAACATGGCTAAATGACAGGAATGTAGGACCTGCACAGATGTACATGTAGTGGTGTGCATTCAGCTACCATGCGTGTGCAGTAGCTGATGTTTGCAGGTGACGTGTGTCTTACTACAACATGCAGTTGCAATGCA
Source organism: Protopterus annectens (assembly GCF_019279795.1). NCBI lineage: Eukaryota > Metazoa > Chordata > Ceratodontiformes > Protopteridae > Protopterus > Protopterus annectens. The sequence goes on along the minus strand of NC_056725.1, from coordinate 915,590,305 downwards.
GCCCCATCATTGCCAACTGTATATGGTGATATACTGACAGTATGGTAAGATGTACATCAGGTATGGATGGATGTGTGGACATAACTAAGTGGTGGGCCATCTTTGCAGATGGATGTTTGCTGAAGACAGCTCATAGGTGTGTCACAAACTGTCCTACAATAACGTGCAAACACTAAACTATGTTTCTGTTAATTGAAGGGGAACACATACAACCTGCACAGCAGTCAGGGTGTTACTGACTGTAAATCACTTGACACCTGTAACACTTAAGACCTCCTGTATGCATATATTAGCACAATTGCCAAAGGTAGTGTCGGTACACACTGTAATGCGGGTAATACTGCTGCATTTCTGTCACACGTATCATAAGTTAGCAGGTGTTTGATTCACAGTACTGCCATGTGTGTTTGCTTGTGTGTCCATATATGCCACGTATGGTGTGGAATACGTCCCAATTGTTACTCACTTTCCTGTACACTGTTGTAGAGATCTGTACATACTGCATTGTAGAAAGCAAGACATAGGCAGGGGAGGGGTGTGTATCACACGCATGTGAGCTATCTGTATGTGCATGACATAGGTGCATTCAATTGTGGACTACACAGTGTGTGTGTGTATGTATGTATGGCTGTCTGGTCCATGGAGTGAGGATGTATGTTACCATAGTGAACAGATAGGACCCCTAACCCCTCCAGGTGATGCACTCTACTACCCTGTTGATTTATTTATTTATTTATTATTTATTTTACATTTGTTGACCGGGCTAGTCTAGCTGGATACATGTCCATTTTCAGTAGAGGCCCGGGGAGAAAAGCTCCACAAAAGGACAACAGATATTATGCTTGTTATGCAAAAGAATAAAAAGTACAAGTGATTAAATTGTTATGAAAAAAGAAATATAAATGTTAAAAAATATATATAATTTTTTTTCTCTCTCTCTCTCTCTCTCTCTCTCTCTCTCACATTATTAGTAAAATTGGAAAAACAACAGCGCTAAAGAAAAGTTAGTTAGGATTAGACAGTGTGGAAGATGGAAAAGGAGAAAAAAGTTTAATCAGGGTTAGTACAAGGGCAGAGCCATTGGGAATTTAGCCAGATTATAAGATGCTTCTTGAAAGTATTTAATGAGGTCATTGCAGTAATTTCCCTAGGAAGTTTGTTCCAGACAGGTGCAATACAGTTGGCAAATAGACTATTCCCAGCTTTGTTGTTGGATTTGAAGGAGTCTGCTAGAAGCTTGGTGGCAGATCGTAAGAAAGAGATGTTTTTATAAGGTGTAATAAGAGAGCTAAGTATAGTAGTATTTGAAGGCTGATAGAAGATTTTGTGGGTGATGGTTAATTACTTAAGTAGGATCTGATTATGAAGTTTGAGCCAGCCTAGTTGTTTAAGATTAGAGCAATGATGGGTGCGAAAGGGGGTTCCTGTTGCAAATCTGGCTATATTATTGTATGCCGTTGCTAGTTTATTGTAATTAGCTTTAGATAAGTTTGAAAAGATAGGTGAGGCATACAGAAGAGTGTTGAGTAGGTGTGTTTGTGCTATAGTGCTTCTGGCTAAGATTGTGAGGTAGGGTTTAAGCCTATAGAGTGATCCAAGTTTTCTATTGACTGACTTGATGGTTAAGTTAATATGGGAATCAAAGTTAAGATGGTGGTCAATTGTGACCCCAAGGAGTTTGGTAGTGGGATCTGGGGATATTACAGTGCCATTATTAGATGTTATGTTAAATGTAATAGAAGATGATTTTTGTGTAGGTGTAAAAAGTAATAATTTAGTCTTTTTGGGGTTCAGTAAGAGGCAATATTGGTGAAACCAGTTTTCGGCTGCTGTAAAGACTTTTGTGTAGTAGCTTGAAGCTCAGTTGGGGAGGAAGCTGAACATATCAGTGTAGAGTCATCGGCATATTGAATACAGATGGAGTATGGAATGGACTGATGTAGATTGTTGATAAAGATGGAAAAAAGGAGAGGTCCAAGTATTGAGCCTTGTGGTACTCCTATTTTGATTGGAAGAAGAGAGGATAAGTGATTTTCCCAAAGTACTGCTTGTTGTCTATTATTCAAGTAGGAATAAAACCACTGGATAGTCGAAGAGTCTAAGTTAAATGATTGCAGGATATTTAGTAAGAGAGGATGGTTAACCATATCAAAGGCCGTTGAGAGGTCTAAAAATAGAGCTGAGGAAAGTAAGTTGTTGTTCCGGTTTTTATTAATATTGTCAGTGAATGATAATAGAGCAGTGGTGGTACTGTGTTGAGGTCTAAAGCCATGTTGGCAGTCTGCTAGAAGATTGTTTTGAAGGAGATGATCAAGTAATTGCCTATGCTTTCAATCCATCAATCTTAGGCATTACTGACTACCTGTACATGTGTATTCTCTGTGTCGCGTCATGTGGGTGCACAGTACTGTAATGGTGATTACCACATAAGCAGGGGTCCTCACCTCAACACTATCATATGTTAGTGTGTGTTACAGTGTTGTTGACCCCGTGATTGTGAGTGTGGGCGTGTTACTGTGTGTCTGAATACATGTGTGCGAATACCTCTGTGTGTGTGTGTGTGTGTGTGTGTGTGTGTGTGTGTGTGTGTGTGTGTGTGTGTGTGTGTGTGTGTTTGTGCAGTTGTGTGTTCTCATCCTGTAATGTGAATGTGTATTACTGCTGCACAGTGATGCCTCAAGCTATCAACTGGCCTCTACCCTTATCATCAGCTAGACTGCTATGTAAACTCCCCGCCCCATGTAACTGTACCTGTGATGTCACATGGTATGGATGTCATGTCTCTGGCCACTGTAGCTTAGTACACAGCTCCCATGCTCCTGGATCAGTAGAAGTGTAGGCATCTTTGGAATGTCAGCCTTTCTAACAGTGAGGTTGAAGCTACGAATAGCATGCTGGTATTGCCATACATACCTGTGAGTAGTCCACATTTACACATGGGAAACTAACTGCAAGCACTGACACTCAATGGCACATGCAATTAGACCTGAAGGAAGGAAGCAGGACATCATGACCAACATGCTGTTACTGTTGTTACCAAGACGCATACTGTGAACAGAAAAACAATGCACCTTAGCCTTATCTGGAGATATTCATCCCAATCCCGGACCCTGCCTCTTTACCAATAACTCCCTCCTCCCTCCTCCTTCTTCTCCTACTACAATTAACCCTGGCCACCTTCCCCCTACTTCCTCTACCACAATTAATCCTTTCCCCCCTTCCACTCCTTCTACTCTCTCTGCTAACACTCTTAAATTCTTCACTATGAATGCCCAGAGCCTAAACAACAAATTTCACTTACTACAAGCCTGGATTAACCATAACCAACCGGACATTTTAGCTATCTCTGAAACTTGGCTAACACCTCATATTGCTGACTCTGAATTCTTACCCCCTGGTTTCCACATCCTTAGAAGTGACCCATTAGACAAAAAAGGTGGAGGCTCTGCTCTAATCTATTCCAACCTTCTCTCCCTAATCCCCCTTCAAATTCCAACCCCACATTTTAAAAATACTGAAATAACTTCAAGCCTCCTTCGACTCAATAAACATAAAAACATCTGCATAATTTCCTTATATATCTCCCCAGGTCACAACATCTCTACCCTAGAAAACATTCTTCTCTGGGCCTCTTCTGAAATTAGATACGAAACCTACATTACTGGTAACGTTAACATTGACTGGAATAAAATCAATACACCTTCTCCCTCCCTGTCCATTAACCTCTACAACTTCTCCCAAGTAATCCACTCAACAACTCATCCTAACAAAAACCACCCCCCTGGTTCCATCATATACTGGATCTTAATCTCTCACCCAAAGAAAATAACTCTTTCTGACACTGTCCCCGACTCCTTCAGCGACCATCTCCCTGCCTTCATTCACCACTCAGCCAACTCCACTCAGTATCAACACCACTACATTCAAACCCGTAATCCTAGCAACTTCAACCCCACAATGTCCTCAAACATTCTTAAACAAATAAATTGGCAAATTCTAAACTCTCTCCCCCGTGCCAATGCCGTAGAACACTTTAACTCTGTATTCCTAAATATTCTCAACTCCCTAGCCCCTCTAAGAAACAAATGTGTCAAAGCCAATCCTGCTCCTTGGCTCTCCAAAGAGACAAAACAGAGCATGCACCACAGGGACAAATCCTGGAAGCTTCACCAAAAAAATAAAATGTCTTCCACATTACTTCAGTATACTCAACTCCGCAACCAAGTAAAGAAATTAATCTCCATAGACAAAAAAACTTCTATAATAAACTACAAACCAACAACAGGAAAAACCCAAAATAATTCTGGAATTCAATCAATTCCCTTCTGCATCCAGGGTCCAGGAATAACCCTTGCCCTGACCCTAGTTTAACAGACTTGGAACTGAGCTCTCACTTTAACACTTTCTTTACTGAATCTATAGCTAAGCTCACTAAAACCTTCCCTAAAAACAATCCTCCCAACTCTCCCTCCCTTTTTCCCAATAACACTAACAACTGCCCCCTTAACTTCCAGATCAAACCAGTTTCAACAGTCTTTATAAAAAGGCTCTTATCTAAACTAAAGCCTTGCTCCAGTGCCCCCGACAATATACCCTTCTCCTTCCTCAAATGTGCACCAGAAGGCATAGCTCTCCCTATCAGTATCCTCATTAACAGATCCTTAAAAGAGTCTTATGTACCCAAACTCTGGCACTCAGCCTACATCCTACCTCTTCACAAAGGTGGCAAAAACACAAACATTTCCAATTTCCGTCCAGTCGCCCTTCTCTCCCCAATATCCAAAATATTAGAAAAATGTGTTCACCACCAACTTATGCCGTTCTTAATCCAGAATCACCTCCTAACACGCACCCAACATGGCTTTCGCCCTGGCCATAGCACCATAACTGCCTTAATATCCTTTCTAGAAACTGTCAATCGAGCTCGAAATTCTGGATTACTAGTATCCACACTACTGCTAGATCTATCTAAAGCTTTTGACACCATCTCCCATAAACACCTTCTCTCACCAACATTAATCTCTCCCCCACTACTCTATCCTGGTTCTCCAGTTACATATCTGACAGATCTCAAGCTGTCAGATGGAAGAACTCTATCTCCTCCTTCTTGCCAACACCAACTGGCATTCCCCAGGGGTCTATCCTTGGACCCTTACTTTTCAACATCTTTATTAATAACCTCCACTCTGCCATCCTCGATACAACAGTCATCCAATATGCTGATGACTCTTCCCTAGTCTGTGCTGCCTCTAACCTACCTGAACTACTAAACAAAACCCAAATAGCATTCTCCACTACAGAAAACTGGATGTAACAAAATCATCTCTCCCTCAACTCTAATAAATCTAAAATTCTACTCTCCCCCCACTAGGGCTTTCTCCTTTGACAAAAATGCTTTCATAGTCCTAAGTCAAACCAACACTGCTATAGAAGTCATCCCCTCCGCAAAACTTCGTGGGATTACTATAGACAAAAATCTTAAATTTCACATCCACATTCACCAAAACATAAAGAAACCCCACCAAAAGTTAGGTATGCTCAATAGGAATAATCACTTTCTCACCAACTCCTCTAGACATACCCTGGCAACTACCTACCTTCTACCTACACTACTTTATGGTGCCCCTCTCTTAACTAATCTGTCCTCTTCTAACATCTCTAAGCTTGAAATTTGCTATAATAAGATCTCTAAATTTGCCACTAATTCTAAAACCTCAACTCACCACTGCCTTTCCCTACAATCTCTGAACTGGCTAGAACTCTCTAACCACCTAGACTACCTCCAACTAACTACAGCTCATAAATTAATATTCTACCCTGAAAAATACCCAGCCTTAACAAATATACTTCCTCCATACATCCCAAATAGATCTCTGAGATCCAAACACCAAAACTTAGTCTCCATTCACAAACCAAAATGTCCCGCTGGCCAACTACTTCTCCTTCTCACTAGGTAAGAAATGGAACTCTCTTCCTCCTTCTCTCAGGACTACACCCAACTCACAATCCTTCAAGACCCAACTATTCCTATATCTATCATCCAAATGGAACTGCTCCTGCTTCCACCCTACATAAATTCTAGTGAATACCCCACCAACTGTTCTACATCGCTTGCATTTGTCTACTATTTTCCTAAAATAGACTTAGCAGTCTTTCTCTGACTATGGAATTTCTTCCTCAATACTACATATTGTAAATACTGTATATATCTGTACCACCAATGTAAAAAAAAAAAAAAAATCCTATTGCTACAGACATTAGTATCATGTTGTTTTGAATTTGGAACTCCTGTAAAAGGTGTTCTCTATTACCTATTAGCTGCATTGGTTGATTTACAGCTTATGCATTTGCATTACTGATTGTATGAATTTTATTTTTGTATTTTTCTTTAACATTTTGTAACCTTTAATGTATTTGTATTGCTTACGGAGCTTTTCTCCCCAGGCCTCCACTGAAAATGGGCACTTTTAGGCCCAGTGGACTTCCTCGGTAATCAAACTGAAAATAAAATAAATAAATGCATTCTAAACCTGTACTACATGGTATGTCTGCTGTATGTCAACAGTACGCAACAATTGTAATCTACACTTATCTCCCTATTCTGTTCACCCTGTGCATCAGACCATATGAACATGTCCCTGCACCGATGTGTGGATGACAGGGATATGGCACAGGCATCATCATATGCACAGGGTGATAATGTTTGCCAAGGGCCTAGGCTGCACCAGTGAATGACATCATGTGTGTGGGTTAGGGCCTGTGATCTAATTGGCCATGTGTGGTTGTTATGCATGTGTGTGTTGTGGTGCCCTACAGATGTTTCTGGTGTGTGCGTGTATGTGTGCAAATAGTTCTGCCATGTGTCTGGCCTACACAGGGGTATTATCGACAGCTCCAGACTGCACAGACCAGGTTTTACAGCTCACGGTGTCTGGCCATGGCCATGTGACCTGTGCCTGCCAGGGGTTGCGCGGGCACTACCAGGCAGAGGTGCAGATTGGGTACTGTCCAATGACACATATCCACTGGAACCGTGCCCCCGTTGGGACCATCCAGGGCCACGTGCACATGGCCTGCTGTGTCCTGGTGTGGACAGCACAGCACCAGCTGCACTGCTGCTGCTACCGCCACTATGGGAGCAGGCATGTGAGGTAGCTTGTTCACGTAGACCTCCACTAGGTGACATAGCTGGCCTACGTCCATGTGCCCTACACCTCACTCCTACCAGATGTTCCAGCACAGACAGCTCACGCTCGCAGATTGTCATGCCACAGTCAAGGATTCCAACCATGTCACCCAATCATCTGTCCAAAACCTCAGCAATCTGCTGTTGAGCATTTACCATTGCCTGGATGTTGTTGTTTAAAGAATGGATAGCAGCCCTCTGAAGCCTCTGCCCTTCTTTGTTCTGCCATTCAGCACGTGCCTGTACCACCATTACAGCCTGAAACATGCGTCTGGTGACACCAGCTGCTGCGCTCTGTCCTGCAGGGGCATGTCAACCAGAGGTCCTCCTATGAGCAGCACTGGCCATATGCCTGTGTGGCCCATCTCCAGTCATTTGCCTGACACCATGGTGTGAATACACACCTTCCGTAGCCACCACACTTTCCTGTTCCAAGCTATCACATGTCAACTGTCCTTCCTCTATGGCCACTGGTGATGGGGTATGTGTTGGCATGAGATCTGTGTGCAGGGATGAGGGGGATATAGGTGGAATGGTAACCAATGGCCACCTGACAACCCTGCCTGTGCCTCAAGTATATGTTCATCATCACTGCTAGAGTCTGTGGGCACACTAACATCAGATGGACCACAAAAGGTTAACACACCTACATCACTTGTGAAGGCAGACAAAGACTCTACATTACAATACAGACACACACAGACACACACAGACACACACAGACACACACCATGCATGTGATTTGACAGAAGGCATGCGACATGCATGTGAAACAGCAGACGGCATGCAGCTCAGACAATAATAGTGGTAGTTATCATACATCCCTGGGTTGCACACAACAACATGCATGTGTCATAGCAGAAGCCATGGATTTCACACCATCATGGTAGTAAGCATGCATTGCTGTGTTACACCATGTGGACTAGCACAGGTTAACAGTACACATGGCTGATGTGTGGCATATGACCTTGACATTAACATGCAGTATGACATGTAATCTGCTGATGTGTGCATTGCCATGCATACATGTTTAACACAATGGTGTCCTGTCACATATACAGGGGGGTAATGGTGTCACATTGCAGTGCTGTCTGTCCACCCTACAGATAAAATGCACAGTTAGCAGATGTGCATGACCATTTTAGGGTATTATGAGCCATCTATATTGCTATACAGTGCGAAGTACAGACACAGTGCCATTGCATGGAATCTTGAGGCATCTCTATTGTTATACAGTGTGAATTACAGACACAGTGCATAGCCATGACTGTGTGCATACACAATACATATATACTGTGGATTGTGACCCACATCGCTGAGGTGTATACACACTAAACCATGATGTGGAATGTGTGACACAGGTCATTGAAGGCCATAGGATGACACCCCTGCACATCTGCAAACATATTTTAGCTGCCTGGCAACCATGTTCACACATGGCAGACTTGTCAATACACCATGTCCCACATGACATTTGTGTACCACACACACAAGGTGCATGGCTGACAGTGATGTCCAACAGCAGCAAGGGAAATGTACTGTATCTGTGGCCTGAAGTGGTTGTTTGTGTATGTATGTGGATGCTGTACAGGTGACTACTGTCATGCTGTGACACAGTCATGGTGTTCAACACATCTTATGTGGTCGGATGATGTTACGCCTCCACAAGCTGTGCACAGGCCTGTAGGATGTCCAGTGTTCCAAATCTGCAATACAACCCTTCAACAAAGGCTATAGTTGGACCATGTGTAGCCAATGTACAACAGGGTGTACACACAGACACATCACATCTACTGTGTGTGTTGCTACATGTCTCTGGTCATCCTCCATGGCCATGTGTGAACATGTGTTGGCCAAATGGTTGTGATGGTCATCTATCTCACATGTCTGTGCTGTCCCATATGACATGCACCCATAGATGTCATATACTCCACTGTCTGCAGGGTTATGCAGACAAAGGGTTGTATGTTTGGTATGTGGGGTATGTTTTATGTGATAGTGAGACAATGTTGCAGCCAGCCCACTACATGTCATGGACATGTCAGATGGCACATCACAATGTGTGCACTCATAGCAGGGACATAATCCACATTGGTGAATCCTGAGGGCTGCCCATACACCAGCTCACTGTGTAGTACTGTTTGTGTACCCCACATGTGTAGTTCTGGTGTGTAGTACATGTTCTTACTTTGAACAACACCTCCACTGTTGTATGCACAGCTGTCCACATATCTAGCAATGACAGTTGCTGAGGTTTCATGTCGGTGTTTCACTTAGTTTGTAAGTATTGCACATGGGTAGCCATTGTAATGGATTGCAGATGCGACCTGTATATTGTGACCAGACCATACATTATGTGTACATGTGTTAAATGGCCACATAGTGAACTGATCTGTGCATTAACATGCCGGGTACTTATAACTGTCTCATATGCAAATGCCTGCTGTCTTAGCAGAACGCCAGAGGTACCTATATAGGGGTGACACAGCAGTATGATCATTATCCATGCCTGTATGACAGCTACAGGGTGCAATGTGCATGTTAACACATTCACCAGTACAATAGGATATACTATGGAGTATGCACATGTGTGCATACACAGAGTAACATACTATAGTATGCGGCATGTGTGTATACATGCCTTGCATATGATGTCACATTACATATTGTACAGTGACACATGCAACTATATGGGATATAATAGTTAATAGTTATATGTGCAGTAGTGACTTACAGGCAACTCCAGGCTTGGTGGTTGAGAGACACCCACCCCGACGATGTCAGCTAAGGCTTGTGGATGCTGTTCTGCCTGTGTATCCCAAGTTGGCCAGTATCTCCTCGGTACATGTGAGTGGGGGACCTGTTGCATCTTGTTCCCTGGCGATTGCATTCGCACGCTGTTTTTCAAGTCTGATTAGGTCCGTGCAGTGTCTGCGCACCTGCTGGTATGTGCAGTTATGGCCACCCACATCATTAATTCTCCTGCGAAGTTCCGGCCACAGGTCATCCCGCTGCTGTGCATCCTGTGGCACATGGCTAAACCGGACGTCATAGTTGACGTGGAGGTAAGGTATAAGGGCCTCATCCTTCAAGCATGTATAGGCTGGTAGCCTTGCTCGCGGCATACCTGGAAGACATAATGATGGAGACAGGTCACAGTATCTCAGAGATGCACAGAGATACAGCTGCACATACATGTGCATCACATTTATTACATATAAATAGTTGTCTTTGCAAATCTTCATGACACTGACACCACTGACATGTTTGTGTCACACACATGTGACACCCAATGGGGATTGGATATTATCACCATATATGTGTGTCACCTGATTACATTGCTCATACTCCATGTGGATGCTGTCTTAATGTGGGCATGCATGTTTGCCTGTACTGGTGTTCTTACCTATCAGCACATGCCTGGATGTGTCCACATAAATGCTGTTGACCTTGATGCTGTGTATATGTTACATATAAACACATACACTGCCTTAATGGACATGACCTGTGACACTGCAGACTTGCATATGGCAGGTTTTACATGCATGTGTTTTGCCATATACATCTACATGGCACTGTACAGCAGTTCAACATCCTGCCACATATCACCTATGTTGCACATGTGATACACATGGGACACTGGCTAGCTTGATGGTATTTGCAGGGATGGTTATCAACTATAGCATGTACGGCCAAGGTCATCTAGTAGTCTGTATGCCCTGGGCCATGTATGAGCCCAGGATGTAAGGTTACCTAGCTGTAGCCGACAGCCATGTTTCCGGCGCCAGGTGAAGCAGTGCCACATAACTAATCCACACGGTTAATGATACATCTACCATGCAGTCATTACACCATGTCTGACAGAGGTGAAATGTGCAGCTTTGCTGGACAAGGTTGCATAGTATGGCAGGAGTATGTAACGTGTATGGCACAAAGATCTGTCCAGCATATGGCGATCCTTGTACTAGGAAGGTGGATGTCCATGATGTATGTATTTGAGATCAGGATATGTACGTGTAGCATGTCCAACGTCACAGTGTTGGACATGTCTTTATGCAGAATAGGCATCATGCTACATAGTGGAGATGAGGATTGTGAAGGCTGGTGTCGGCCATCCAAACATGGCCAATACCCCTTAAAGGTGATATGTGATCTGATATAGGTCACTTGAGTGATGAGTATGGCTAAACAATGATCTCTATATTCAGGATTTGGCACCCTGTCATGACTAGGGTTGTCACTTATGACTACCTAATAGGCTTGGTGATGTCACTAGCTCAGGGAGGTAAACTGCACAGCAGCATCCCTTACACACAGTTTCCATTATGTTGACCGCTGCCTAGGTGGTAGTTCATGGGTACAGGGTTATTAATCTAGCGGTAACAATGCAATATGCAGCTGTCAGATTGTGCACATATGTCACACACCTCACCCACAAAGCCCCTTCTGCATGCTGTCCACAACACTGAGTCAGCTATTGCTGCTAGGTCATAGCCATTCACATACTTACATAGGCAGATGCCTCCCGTTTGTCCATGTGGTATGGGCTACAATGAGGGGGAGTACAATGAATTAACCCTGTTTTACTGTAGCTGGCACTGGTGTGATATGCACAAATTAATCAGACACCTTCTGTAGTGTTGGTTCTGTCAACAGTCCACTGGCAGAACCCTCCTGTGACATACGAATGTACATCTAGTATACTGAATGTAGGTGGAACACAGTATAGGTGATGATGTCCTATGACCTGTCGCAGGTATGATATGTAGTGTGAAATCATCCATACTGTCATCTGCATCTTTGCTGCTAACAACATACATGTTGATTAAGGTTCATGGCCTTTCAGACCAGACTCAGCAGGGTAGTAGTGCAGTGCCTCCCATTATGAGTGGTGTCTCCACTTTGTGGGTTGTGATAACAGTTGGTGTGCACCATTCAGTGTTTTCACAGACTGACATGAAGCTATGTTTTACATGATGTGTATGTGTAGAGCAAACTGTTTTTCCATATGTGTATGATACAACCAGGGATGTGGACAGGTCCCATGCAGCCTGAGTGCACCTTGTACCATCATAGTTATGGTTACAGGGGCTCTGTAGTGTACATGGATATATGATTGTGTACCTGTTGGGGGGCAGTGTGTTTATGTTATCCAACACCCTATCTGTATTGCTTATTCATGCTCAGCACTTGTTCAGAACATGTAAGCACTACATGAGCTATTAATTACTATAGCACTCAGTCCTCCTCATTACCTACAGGTAAACACTGTTTGTACTTACATTTCCCACTTGCTTAGAGTAAAGCAGCTTTTGTACACACTTTCCTCACTTATCTAGTGGGAAATAGTTATATATTCAGGCATGTCCCAGTGTCAATTCCCAGTGTTCTCGCCTGTCTATATGAAGAATATGGGCATCATGAGGCAATATAAAAATTGTCTCGTGCACACAGTCAATACTCTCCTCCTAACATACAACACTACAACCTGTGGGAGATGCACATATCTAGCCATGCTGGAGGTAAAGTTCTCTCCAACCCAGACTGAACCTGACAATCACGTGGGGATGTTAAACGTTTACACCACACCATACTCATCACATAGTCTCACTAGATCTCCACCACCACAGGCCACACATAGTAAGACAACAACATTTGCAGAGCCTCTCAATACTACTCTGTCTAGGTAACAGAGAACTCCAAAGCAGAAACACAGGCAGCTCCCATCCCCCAACACAACACCAATTACTTATAGCCCACAGACTCAGTGTGCCCATCAACCACAGCCAATAGGGCGAAATAACGTACCCAATACACTAGTCATAGGTTACTCTATAGGCGGTCACACTGATGTCCCACTCACCAGGCTACACAAGGAGATAGTTACTGTCAGCTGCCTGTCGGGTAACAGGATCCGCAACATAACCTATTCACTCAGATCACTCCTCAACAGGTACAATATGACTGTGTCATTCTCCATGTTAGTGTGAATGCCCAGAGATGTACCTTCCTGGACTACATGTAAAGAGACATGGAATAGCTTTCCGATCTTGTAGCCCAGGCAGGTATCGCCCTAGCCCTTAGTAGCATTCTGCCATTGTCCAGACTGATAATGCAGTACAAGGACAAAATGATTTACTTCAACAATTGGCTATACCTCTGGTGTCATTCCAAAGGTATCTAATATCTGTCTGCTTTGAATGACATGGTCGACAGAACACGATGCTTTGGCACAGATGGCCTGCACGTGTCGGCCCTGGGTTTCTGGATAATGGCTAAGGCTCTTGCTGCTCCTATAGTGCCTGTTTTAGGCACAGTTCAAATAACATATTCACCACCATAACAGGAACAGGCAAGCAAACCTGAGGGCAATGCTACTCAATGCTTGACGTCTTCATCTCAAACGCACTCACCTGAGGCATCCTTGTAATGGACCACTTCGATATCTGTGCAGTGACTGGGACCTGCTTCTAGGCTCCTGAGAGCACACCTGCACTACCAGGCTATTACTCATATCACACCTTTCAGTCATGTAACCAGGACCGGAACACCCACGGCAGAGGTGTGTCCATATTTCCTAAGGATATCCACACCTCCAGGCTAGTTGCTTAGCACAATGCATCAGAGGTTATCCAAGTGCAACTAACTCTGGCCATAACTGCTATACAAATTGTAGCTTGCTACAGATCCCCACCATACCCCATGGTTAACGGTCCTCACTTCTTGGTGTACTAGAAAGCAGGGTTCAAACAGACACACTACTGATGTGCAACTGACACTACCCCACCATTAACTGGGATACCTACTCATGTACCGACACATTAGGCCAACACTTTCTGGGATTCATAACTTCCAATCGCTTGGATCAACCTATCCACACCACCACCAGGGGCAACAATATCCTAGACCTGGTCATTACCAACATGTGTGACTGGTGTTCCACACCTGGGGTTATCTCCTCGTTGGTCAGATCCGAACGTACGCTAATCATCCTTGTTATCCACATTCAGGCACCACACCCTTTACGGAAAACACAGTACAATATTTCTACAAAGCCAACTTCAGGATTCTTATGACAGCAGTAGTAAACGTCATGACACCCATGCAGATGGACAATACAGTTACAACCGCTGAATCATACACAACTGCACTTAATTAGCAATTACACGACTGCATGGATCATGCTATCCCAAACAGAACCATGACAGTACCAACCAGAAAATGGAGGCCACTCTGGTGGTCCACTGCCATGGACATAATGTACAGCAGTAGGAGGAGACCGTTGCAAAGTAGAGTACAATCCCATGAGAGGAGGAGCTCCCTGGTCAGCCTCAGTAAGAATCTGAGATCCCTTATCACATCCTCCAAAGCTAGCTACATAAACATAACCACGACTAATTCCAAGGACTACCACAAAGCATTCTAGAGGTATGTCACTACTCTCGATGGCGATACCCACATCTGCTCTGACATACAACAGTAAGGCATGAACATTACAGAACTGACTGATATTGGCAACATCCTATAGGTTCAGTGCTAACATTACACCCCTCCCACACCCTAAATGGCCCATATCTATACAGGAATGATGCAGAGTCCCTGCGATCACAACTACACAGTTCAAAGCTGCACTCTCTAAAGCCAGAAACACAGCATCCATGTTACCGTACAACATCCCAGGCTGCGATTTCCACGAACTTCAGAACGAACTGGCTCCCCACTTAGGCAGCATATTAAATAAGAGCCTTGCATCAGGCATTGTGGCCCCTGAATGGCACACAGCAACAGTTATCACACTCCACAAAGGTGGCACCACAACGGACCAGGGGAACTATTGACCTATACATCTGACTAGACTGTTCTGCAAGGCTATGGAGCACATCATCATGGATCTCATTCACAGAGACATTGGTGGACTCCAAACCTTTGATCCCACCCAGTTTGGATTTGTTAGGGCCAGACCATGCCTCCTAAACCTGGTGGAGTCCTTTGAGACAGTTACCAAGGCAGTAGATGAGGATAAGGAGGTCCACACAGCCTACCTTGACCTCTCAAAGGCTTTCAACACCATTCCCCATTCTGGTATTGTCAACATACACATCCACCTGCACATTAACCCCTACGTCACGAGATGTTATGCAAAGTGGCTCATGGACAGAACCCACACAGTGAGGGTAGCATACCCTAGGTCCTACTGGAAATCAGTTACAATTGGCATCCCCCAGGGCTCGGTCATAGGGCCCCTCATGTTCAGTATATGCTTCTCTGAGGTACAGGCAAGCACAGGAGGACTTACCCTGAAAAGGTCTGTAGATGACTGCAAACTAGGGGCCATGATTGATTCCCCATCCGATATAGACACCCTTCATAAGGGTGTCACTGGGACGGATACCTGGTGTCAATAACATGGCCTCAAGCTGCATGCCACAAGGTGCATAGACTTCCCCTTTGGATTACACCAATCACCTGCGGACTATCACATAGGCGGTAGTCCCCTACATACATAAGACATAATAAGGGATCTTATAACCCAAGTAGATAGCATTCACTCCTTTGATAACTTTATTGGCAAGGTGGTGTGGATATCCTTCTACGTGGCCCCCCTAATCTCTAATGGGTTTGTAGCCAGAACAAAGGCAACCATTGTGCCTCTCTACTCATGACTTACGAAACATATTAAAGGGTAAAACACCCCATTTGGGATGTACCTTATGAGACAACAGCAATGGCTTAAAATACCACAACATTACCACACCAAGAGGAATACTGACCTCCGAAGGATGACGTATGCAGCCCAACTACAGAAACCCTAACTGTACTCGTTTGCATACCACATACTCAGAGGTGATCTCTGCTGAACATGCAAGGCCCATGTCCAAAACAGTATTGATGGATATGCTCCACATAAGCAAAAGCCCCTGAGAGCCACATGCTCTGGGATATGTACCTAAATGCAACGATGACTAGGACGTGCTGGAGGGATACATTCCTGAACCGGACAATCCCCATGATTTGGAACATGATGCCTATGTAGATCAGGCAGGGACCCTCACTAGCACTCTTCGAGAGATACCTCGATGGGTGGATGGGAGACAGACATGTACACCAGGGATCACTGCAGTGGATCTGCTGTACAGAGGCACAGGAAACTAATGGCTCTGCTGTTCACAGGCACAGGGCACTAACCTAGGGAGGTGCCACAAGTCAAAACACTGTAGCTAGGCTTATGAATGGCCTTGGCCAGACAGCATAGTACCTAACTATGAAGATATGAAGCTATTACATGTCCTTTGTGCATGGATAATTGACTAGCTCTTCCATTTCAATTAGCTATCATGCTGATACACTGTCTGGTGACTACAAGTCATATGTATCCTGTTATTGTGTATTGTACATGCCAATAGACATACCTGATGCTTGCATAACATAACAGTAATGCTATGTAAAATGTTAGACATATCTACCTACAATACTGTACATTACACATTTTTGCCACAATATCCCACAATGCAAATCATAATTGCACAGCTGGACCACCTTAGACATGTTATTCTCAGTTATACGTCCATACATATGCTTACTGCTACAGTATATCAACATATATTATCCCCTGTTATGGCACGTACTTGTTGGACCAACCCTACCACTGACAGCAGCTGGAGTGGAATTGTTGTGTTCAAAGTCCTTATATAGCATCCCTTGTGGTGTATGAGGTGTTTACCTTGTGGCCAACAGCAGTACACACAATTTCTATGAGTGTTACTATGTTCAACAATACATCACTACATAATACCTTTTCCCACTATATGCATTGCATACTCTTTAATTATTACAGAACAGGTACTACATAAACTGACATACTGAGTGTTCTACATACCTTATTAGTAACCCGAGTTGACAGTAATATAAATCCCATTCGTTTTGTGTTGCAGTCCTCGTTGTAATGTTTTTCTGGTATGTACATACGGTTTGAATGTATGACAAGTCATCCTTTTATACTTAGATATCAGTAACATGTGGTATCCTGCCGCCAATTGGTGTTCCGCAATAGTTGATTACATGCACATCAGCTGTGCAGCTACTCCATTAGCCAATGACATGACAACAGTAGTGTATAATTGAATACTCCACTTGGGCATTGTCCCTTTGCCCTACCTTCGAGGAAGATGGCCTGGATGTGTTGTTTGTGATGAATTGCAACAGCTATATGGAGACACACAGAGATATATTAACTTCATGACCCCTGTGGACTGTGTGTAATGGCTAGAGCATGTAGTTCTACATGTGAGTCTAGCTGTTATATTTCTGAACATTGCTACTTCTGCAGGGTTTGTACCTGATACATCTGCAAATGTTTAGGTCTGGCAAGGATGTTTGGGCAGCTCAGGGCTGTGTGGCTATGCATAGAACGTTAGGTGTTTTGAACTGTGCTCACCTGAGATCTTTGGTATACTGTACATGTGTATCATACTGTGCTGTTAATAAGTAATTGGTAACACTTACTGGTGTATGCACAGCCGTCTGATACGGGATTATTGCAACCAAACCCTGTAACATCGGCGTCTGTCCCATTGTATAACAGCAATGATTTCACATAGGACCATTATACTGTGTCTTTGACAAGGTAAGTTAAGGCTACTGCAGATGCCATAGAGTGAGTGGATGTTTGTGATGTTATTACAGTATGTATTGCAATTGGTTCAGGTGTGGGGGAGATGTAGGTGGGTGTACATAACAGATACAGGTGTGTAGGAACTGCATTTATACAAATTCGATATGTGTGTGAGGGCTCCTTCCCTATTTGAAGACCTATCCTTTAGTGGACTAATACTATGGTAATTGCAGGCTGATTCACTAAGCCATTGTTAATTGGTTCCTGTACAGCATGCAGGTGATGTTGGTCCTTCAATCCCTTTGGAAATACATCGGTATGTAATGAAATGTTGCTACATGAAAGCTGTCTTGTGTATTGCTGTCACAGATATTTGCACTCATTGGAGTTGTGTTGGTGACTGAACCTCTTTGGCTTGGGTTGCCACCTTTTCAAATGGCCATAGTGGGACATTTGCAGGATACACATCGGATTTTAGAGGCCGACACATACCCACAGTCAGTACAAAGTATAGACCTTTACATATATGCCTATATAAAAGCTTATTCTTGTAGCGGTTTACTTGTTTATCCTGTTTCTTGTTACATGTAGGTATTTTAGATACAGATGACTATTTTATGCAACAATTACATTAAATATGTTACATGCCAAATATCTCCAGATTGTAGGACATTAGTATTTGTACTCATTTTGGTCAGGACACTACCCCACATAGAGGGATTGCCCCTCGCAAGGTAGGACAGGTGGTAACCCTATCTTTGGCTCATGTCCATACCACATATTTGTAATAGTGTATAGACATATATAGTCTCCATATCCTTTGTTCATAACGTTCGGTCATGGCGAAATGTGTGATTGCTATGGTCCATGTTATACACATATTTGAAGACTTAAACTGCTGTATACAGCATACCCACAGATTCAGAAACGCACACACTTCCAATGACCACATTACCGTTCCCAGACTCCCAAAACTCACAATACCGAACACTCAAACTCGCGGCAGTCAAACTCCCGGAACTAACACAAACACAGAACACACACACGTACACACAGACACACTGCTACCCATCACATCCAAACAAACCATCCTACACTATGTATGGCCAGGTGGCCATGCCCCATACACCCCCCATGTGGGTGGCTGCACACCTCACACCACACCTACTTTAATACTCTACCTCTGAGATAGCACAAACAGACAGACGAAGCAAACCCACACACACATTACAGTCCCTCGGAAACACACACCACACTCAGAACACACACTTACACGCATTACAGCAATCAGAAACACACTTACACACAGTACCTACTTGAACCACATCACCAGAAGCATTACCTAAATGTCTCTTAACATCGTGATAATAGTACTCGCGGTTCTGGTGTTTCGGTACTGCGGTCTTTCGGTCTTTAAGCCTCGTGATTATGCACGTCGGTATGTAAAGCATTCGGTATTTGGTAGTATCCTATTTATATGTACCTCCATGGTTGTGTAGATGTTGTTAACCTATCTATATATTTGCATGTATATGTATATCCATATATATCGACATATATCTCTCTATCACCCTTTCTCTATATATATATATATATATATATATATATATATATATATATATATATATATATATATATATATATATATATCCCATAGCAAAAATCATGGAAAAATGCATCCACCATCAACTATTAGACCATCTTCTTCAAAATAGCCTATTAGCCAGCTCCCAGCATAGCTTTCGACCTTTCCATAGCACCACTACTGCCCTCCTTTCCTTGTCTGACCACATCAACAAAAATCGCAACAATAATACCTTGTCCTCTGCTATCTTTATTGATCTTTCAAAACATTTGACATGGTTAACCATCAGCTACTGCTGAATCTTCTCAAGTCCCTCTCATTTGATACTCAAGCATTACAGTGGTTCAAGTCTTATCTAGACAACAGGCAACAGGCAGTGCTATGGGAAAACACTCTATCCTCCCACCTACCTGTCACCCTTGGTGTACCCCAAAGATCCATATTAGGCCCTCTTCTGTTCTCTATCTTCATAAATGATCTATCTTTTAGTATCCCTGAAGCTGTAACTATACAATATGCAGATGACTCCACATTAATATCCTCAGCCACAGGGCCGTCTGAACTGCAGTCCCTCACCCAGAATACCTTTGAGCTTGTAGAAGAATGGTTTCTACAGCTGTGTCTCCTCCTTAACCCCAAAAAGACTAAACTCTTGCTGTTTACTCCTACAGAAAAGTCCACCCCACTTAACTTTTCTATCAAATCTAAAACTGGTACAGTCATATCTCCTGACACTACTACCAAACTCTTAGGAGTAACTATTGACCACAGCCTTAACTATGACACTCACATCAACATCACAATCAAATCAGTAAACCAAAAACTAGGCTCCCTCTACAAAATAAAGCCCTTCCTTACTCCCATAGCTAGAACTACTATTGCCCAAACCCACCTTACCTCTACTCTCTTTTATGTCTCTCCTATATATACAAATCTATCCAAATGCAACCTCCACAAGCTGGCAGTCGCTTACAATAATATTGCCAGATTTAGAACCCACCACTACCTAAATCTGAAGCAGCTTGGTTGGCTTGAATTGCACAATCAAATTTTATTTCATCAACTGATTATTGCCCATAAAACCCTTTACCACCCAGAAAACATACCAATTCTCACTAGTCTTATCTGCCCATATAAAAATCTTACAAACCTACACTCAGCTAATAAACTTCTGGTATCCATACATAAACCCAACAACAAAGCAGGAGATTCCCTTTTCTCTAATACTGTGGGGAAAAGTTGGAACCTACATCCCAGTGAACTTACTTCTCTATCTTCAACTACATTCTTCAAAAAGAAACTAAAACAATACCTTACAAACCATTGGCTATGTCCCTCTTCAAACCCTGACTAAGACTATCTCTGTCTATTTACATCATAATCAGTCTTCCCAGGTTTCTTACTCACTTTATTGCCTCTTCAAAGCCTCTACCATCTATTTGCTCTAGTTGCTGTTATTGCACCTAAGAAAGATGTAAATTGCCTCTTTCTGTCTCTTTATGAGTTTCTCCCCCTCCACTTTCTTTCCAAATCCTGTTTTTAACTACCCTGATCCTTCTGAAGACTTTCTACGCACAGTGTTCTCACACACAAAAAAAAACACTAATTATTAACTTATCTTATTTTTGTGCTATTCTTCTGTTCCATCAATGTACCTTAATCATCTGTTTTTATCTAGCAACCTATCTGTATCTGAAGTTTAATGTTCTGTAACTAAATACTTAATGCTCTGTGTGTTTATCTGTTTTAATGTGGAGCTTTTCTCCCCGGGCAACTACTGAAAATGGACATATATCCAGCTAGACTAGCCCGGTCAACAAATGTAAAATAAATAAATTATATATATATATAGAGAGAGAGAGAGGGAGAATACACCTTTCATTGGGTACATAGTGGTATATACTATTTCCTGAAGTCTACCCTTTTGTGTTTTAACCTGCCACAATACACGCTTGCCGTTGGTACATCTCAGGTAGCTTAGTGGTAGGTTATTGTGAAGATTGTGTACATGGTTGCGTGTTCGACTCCTGGCAGTGGTCATTTTACCTCTCAGAGCAGGCACTATTAGTACGAGGGTAAATGACACACATTTCAGCGGTTCTGGGCAACTTTGCCCATGATCTGCGTGATATTCAGCAAAGTTTAGACCTGTGTTGCGCATATCCATCTTGTCATGTTTAAACGCCGCTTACCGGCACTTACCGGTGCAAAAACATGTGCTTAAACATGCTCTAATGACCTGCATCCAACAACCATTATTCAGGACATCAGAAATACGTAACAGCCCTTGCAGGTCATGGAAGCGGGACCATGAACGACACAGTCAGTGGCTTTACCACTGAGGCATCTGGGATATGTACAAGTGTTATGATGTTTAGTATGTAGAGCGTACTATGGCTGTTACTCCATACTGCAAACAAATGTATAACTCAGTTGGTGTAAATATGGATGATTCCTCTTAATGGTATGTCCAAGTGAGGCTTAATGGATATGCTCCAGCTATGGGAATCCATGTCACAGTGAGCCACATACTGTAATGAGCTACACCTTGCCACAACCATAACTGGAGAATGCTGTGGTGACAGATACCTGTCATGGGTACTCCCCATGCTTTGGAACTACATCCCTGATTATATTATATGGAGCCCCTCATTAACACACCAGGGAATCATTGCAGAGTGGGTGGGGAACAGTGGTTACACCCCAGGGATCCTGCAATTGGCTCTGCTCCACAGAGGGACAGTTAGTTAATCAATGGGGTGGCAACAGCAGACACATTTTGGCTAGGCTTATGAATGGCCTCATACAGTTAGGCATGTACCTACCGATGTACCTAGGAACTTATACATACAGTGTCAACACATGTTGTTAGCTTAATTTACTGTTCAGGTATTGACTTACCTTGTGCCAATAGGAGTTGTGTGTGCAATAGTTGAGGGCTGCCTATGTAGGATGTACACAGTAGACCACCTATACATGACAATTTACACGTGGTCGTGTGTGTGTGTGTGTGCCATCCATGTTTACTGTGTGTGCAGGTGGGGAAGTGTGTCAGTCCGTAGGGGCCTACACTGTCAGTGTATGTGCTATACGTTCCCTCTTTGCCAAGGCATGGCATACTGGGCACACCTCCGTCTGCCTACTGGGGCTGGCACAGGGTGTTTGTGGTCTGAATCCCTCTGTGCCTGTGGTGCCCTTGGCAATTACGGTGGACTGTGAGGGCCTTCATCATTATGTCCCTGCTGCAGCTGTTTCTGAGGGTCATATTATGTAGCATGGCACATACTATGAAGATGTGGGCACACATGCCTGGAGAGTACTGCAAGGCTCCACCAGATATGTCCAAGCAATGGAACCATGATTTCAGCATACCAAACACATGCTCTATGATGATTCTGGTTTGTGCGTGTGCCTCGTTATGGCGTTCTAGCATAGGTGTGTGTGCATTTCTGATGGGAGTCATCATCCATGACTACAGTGCATAGCCAGCATCCCCCACAAGGTGGCCATATGGGATGTCCCCCCCTGACAAATACCTGGTACAGCTGTGAGGCATGCCAGATGTGGGAGTTGTGGTAGCTTCTAGGGCTGCCAGCAAACACATCCATGATAAAGCCCTGGGCATTGCACATGACCTGGCAGTTGATGGAGTGGTATCTCTTGTGGTTTATGTAGTGCCTACTATGCTCACCGGGTGGTGACTTGATGTGCATGTGCATGCAATCTATTGCACCCAGTACCTCCAGGTAGTCTGCCACATGGTGGAAGAGGCGCATATTGCTGGCCAACTCCTCCTGGGATCGGGGGAAGTATATATGCTCATTGGCATGTGGTAACATGGCATCCAGGAACTGGTGGAGTTCCCTGGATGCTGATCCCTGTGAGATCCCCATGATATCTCCAGTTGGCCTTTGAAAGGTACCTGTGGCTAGTATTCTCAAGCTTACACATACCTTCGTGTCCACTGGAATGGGTTCCCCTCTGTTGTTTCTGGCTCTGAGGCATGGCCGGCACAGCTCAACGATTTGTTGTATGATGTCCCTGTCCACCCTGTAACACTCTACAATCTCCAGATCATTTAGCCCCTGGTAGGTTACCCTTGGTCTGACCACTCTTCTCCTCCTCCGGTGCCTGAGGTGGTTGTCAGCATCATCCTCCACACCACCTTCAGTCTCCAACACATGCTGATAAATCAAAGCTATGGCAGCTCCCAACATGTACATTTTAAAAGTTCCCCATCTGTTTACACCGATGGTGCAGTGTTTGGGAATACACAAGTGTGTGTGAGGTGCCTTCACACTTTATACTATTGTGCTTTGGAAGCTGATGATGTCATAGGGTGTGTATGTACAATCCGAGCTGCAGGGCATCTTACTTATGGGTTTTACCACAGGTATTGCTATTGTGGGGCCTTTGGTGTTGAATTACACTTGGCTGCAGTGGATCACCTCTTGCCCTTGCCTTCATTTTTCAAACCGATTCCCCTCCCATTGTCAGGCATGCATCCAGCAGCCTGGTTTCTTGTTTTGTACTTTTCCAACCCAGGATTGTGTTGCAAAATGTGTTCTGTAGCCAATCTACTGCAGGTTTGCTTTCTTCTGCTGTGACACTTCCCTTTTCTTTGCAATCCTGCACCTCCCATTTCCTGTTCTGCAGGTTGCTGCTAGCAGCCTTGTTAGCTACCATCAATGGCCCACTGTGAGTTAATAGGTGTTAATTACTCAGTTGTACTCCAATTATCCTGCTGTGGCATTTCCTTATTGTCTTCCCGTAACCTTCCTGTTTCAGCTATGGTGCGCGCCACATGGAGCCCTTTACCGGGTTTCGAGTGCATTGTCATCCGCGTACACATGCGCTTTTGGTCACATTTTGTGCTCTTAGCTAAGCAAAGCTATGGCTACATCCACACCCCTATCCTGCAGCTTTGCTTAGCAACGGGCAACCCAGATTAGCAATGCTCCAATGTGCTTACAGCTACGGTGGCACATCCCTCTCCTGATGTCATGTACACCTCCAGGCCACTCCTCTGTGTTATACTGCTATGCCGTGTGGTACAGCCTTATGCCGGCAAGGCATTTGCGATTCATTATTATTTGCCTCATTTGCATTTGCATTGACTACTAATTCCTAGTTACTGCACCAAACACTGTCACAGACCATTAGCAACCCTTGCACCTTGGTTGTGGTGTACCATGCATACCACTGACTATTATGGTGAAATTATGATTTGTGTTACATTGCACTTTTATGACATCTATATATATTTTCCTTGTGTTCCCGTTTGTGCACACATGCACTGCGGTTGTACTTTGTGTTAGTGTGGCCATGAAATTAAATGTTATTCTTTATGTGTTGTGCGTGTTTTTTTTATGCCATTGGCTGTATATTTAGCCATTGGCATATGTTAACTTTGTAATACGTAAGTTTGGTCCGCTTTCATGGCTCCGATGTTCTGTTTGAAAACATGTAAACCTGTTTTTGGTTTATATTTCTGTATGCTTACGCTACGTCTGCACCACTTCATGAATCGCTATGTACCTTCATTTGCATGCTGCACTACTGTGCATGGGGTGATTATCATACATGCACTGAGATCTTAGCAGCTTTGGCGTACGCTGGTAGTGCATGTGGAATCGGCTCATACCTGAATTGCTCGGCGGCCATATTTGGCATTAGAACGCCTATGCTGCGCTTGCGCCTGGCGCAAGCTTCATGAATCCCAGGGAGAGAGAGAGAGACACACAGAAAAGGAAAAATAAATATTACCAAATTATACAAAGGAAAGGTATGTGGCACATATGTATTTACTGGCATGTAGTAGATGTTATTGAAGAATAGTCTACATAATGTGAAACATTCATATGTGGCAGCAGTAATTCTTTATGCACAGATGTTCTGCTTAACTACTGCTATGGACAATACTGTGTGTACATGTGGGCAGTGGGACATGCCTGTGAAATGTGTAACTCAGCATTAAGTGGCAATGATTTGATCCATGTTATCTGTGTTCTGTACAGTAGTGTGGCCAATGGCTGGGTGGATTAGCGTTGACATTATATAAACATGGGTGTGACAGAACAACACATGCATGATAGTCATATTAAAGTGTAGCTTAGCATTGGCAACTGCTGTAGCAGCCTAGTATGCTTATCTAGCATCTGTTGCCATATATACCCCCCCAATGTTAGTCTGTGTTCATATGTGACACCTGTTTGTGTTACAGCAAGGCCCAACAGTTCAGCTGTGAGGTCCAGGGGCTTACAGCAGTGTGGACCATGTGTGTGTATGCCACACACATATGGAGAAATATATATGTGTCATATATATTCACATTTGTATATGTGCATAGAGCAGGGGACATATTGCAACTGTTTGCGAAGGGGGGGTATATATGTTGGTGAAGATTAGTATGTGCATATTTGTATGTAGGTTTTAGTGTGTGACAAACAAGACAGCATACAGTGCTGGTATATGACATGTGATGGTTAAACACTGTGGGTGGTTTCTTCAGTTTGCAATGTTGAAGCCAGTAAGGCCTGCTAAAGTTACCTAGGCTGTGAACACCTTCAATGCATTTATCCCATGACTGTGCAATTTTATTACATTACTGTATACCTTACATCCTTTGTAATTGATATTCTCACTATGAAAGGTGAAATGTATATGTGCCTACATATATATGTATAGGTAGACAAATGGATGTGTGTATATATATACACACACACACACATATATATATATATATATATATATATATATATATATATATATATATATATATATATATATTTGTATATACTCATACACACCTACATCTACTTGTTGCAATAGATTCTCTGTACTGTTGACTGACTGTGGGATAGCTTAGTGGGAAACTGTTTATGTTATGGTATTATGGGTTCTTGTTTTGATCCTAGCAAAAGCTGTGTATTCTGTTGCTAGGCAGAACAAGTGCTATTGCATACAGTGTGATTAAGTCCCTTGGTTATAACTAGGGTGTGTCATTGGAGGCTAAAGCACTACATCTATGATTATTCATTGGTACCAATGTTGAATGCAAATCCTGTGTGTACTGTAATACTAATTTAAGCTGTGGGCCTGTACAGCAAAGTATGGTGTATGTCCACATTGCTTGCATCCACTGTTTTGTGTGGTCCATGTATTCATCACAGATTACATTTCTCAAGATTAAGGTTGTGTAAGTACTGACACACAGTACTGTATAGTACGCACTGAAAGTGTATCTGTGTTGCCATACCTTTGTGTCCTGTAATTATGTCTGATGTGTGTGTGGGTATGTCTGTAACATGTCCTTTGACATATGTGTGGTAATACATATAATTGCATATCTAGCAACATTCATAGTGTACTACAGCAGTATGTGACCTATATTCCCAATTGTGCACATATTTTGGCCACGGATTTTGCATTAACAAGTTGTGTCGTATAATAGTATTACACTTGCTGGACCTCACACTGATTGTGATGGATGATATATGTCTTTACACATCAACTTGATGTATATCTGCTGTGGCTAGGTGGTGCATCGTGTTGCATACAGTGTGCCAGGTACTCTTGTTTAGTTTTATATAGTGATTTTATTTTGTTGCTGTGCAAAAATGGTTCATTAGATAGAGAGTGAGCAAGGCACTTTCAAGCAGTTGTGGTGTGAGCAGTGATAAGTGGCAGTTACAGTGTTTCACTCTCGGTTAGCTTATAGGTTGCTATATATGGTAGTTCACTGATTTCTGTACTGTATATTGTTAAATGTGACATATGACTTGCTCAGACATATTTTTGTATTTATGTCTTCCAGGGATCATGGCCCACCATAGGAACCCAAGTTACAGTAGTGCTGAAGATGATATCATTACTAGCAGTGTGATTCAGCACTACCATCTCATGTTCTCACGAACCAGCCAGGACCAGCAGGAGCGTACTGCAATGTGGCAAGATGTTGTCTGCAGGGTCAATGAGGTAGGCCTGCATAACCGGACATATGAGCAGGTACGCCACCACTGCAGTGATCTTCTCAGACATGTCTGTCAGCATGCCGCTGATGTGCGTAGACAACAGCTTGCAACAGGATGTGGTGTTAATATCCATCCCCCCCTCACCAGAGTGGAGGAGCTGCTCATGAGCCTGGTGCCACCTGCCCAACAACAACAGCAGCAGACATACACCATAATGGAGGTTGGAGCCACCCAGCAAGCACACATGGAGCATGCAGGTAACATGGCATATCTGCAGACTACTGTTATCTGTATTGGTAGATCATGCATATGTGAGATGTGGAGTGTGTCGTTCAAAGATGTGGAGCCTGTTGTGCAATACTGATCATTTGGAACATAATCTGTAGCCCTGTGAATGTAAACTGTTGTTGTACTGTAAGATTGCAAACACACAGTAGTAATGAAACAGTTGTGGCCACTGACAAACTGTCTCATCTCTATGGAAGTCCCTCTGGGATGACATCAAGGCAGCGGACAGATGCTTGTGAGTGTGTTCTACATTTATTATTGTAAATAAAAAGTGCATGTCATAGTTAAGGTGTAGGCCATGTACATATGTAACACACCTACCTGTAATGCATGCTGTGCATGTTTGGTGTAAGAGCACGCACATCTCACTAATGTGATTAGCTGCCTCAAGCACATGCAATACCCAGACCATCTCAAATAAATGTGGCTATACTGTAGCGACCATTGGATAGGCACAGTTGATACTCAACATGCACATAACATACACATCTATGTCATACACAGAGCATTTTAACATGCTACACATAAAGGATTCCCAAACCTTCTGTAAAGACACACTCCAGTATCCAAAATCTCATCCACACATTGCACATAATATACCTGAGGGGTAGAGGCCTATCCTGGGGCATTTAAATACTCTGCAACACACTACACATTCATGTCAGGGAATGCTCCTTATTGGCCTCCTTACAAACTCATGTAACAACTGATTGTGAAATGGTGAATTTAGCCAAGGTAGTACAGTTCTGGCACAGCATGATTAGTGCTGGTTTGTGAAACATTTGTAGCCTTGAGTGACCACCTGATGCTTCATGATGATGGCCTATGGTACTGTACCCCATCCAGTTATTGTAACCACAGTACTACACATAGCTGTCATTGCTACACACCATAATGATGCATGTGTGCACACATATGCACCTCTAAACAGTATGCATATCAATCACCATTTGCACAACTGACACATATATGTCTTGTGATGCTATTAAGTGGCTAGGTCATATGACACATATTGGGTGTGTGTAGTATTTAAATATGTAGTTGTGTTTTAGCATACCATGTCATGTATGAGACTGGCATGTCCACAATATGATCTACATTCACCACAAGTACCGTACATTGGGTATGTGGCCGAATGGTATTCCATCAATTATCCATGCACCACTGATGATGTGTGAATACTCATCACACATGTGCTAAAAATGTGCCCACAATTATTTGCTAAAGACACAGAGGCTGTAATCAGTATTGGATACCTATCTGACACACAGATACACAATTTTGACACCACAGCTGTCTGACTGAGACACTTTTTAAGGATGTCTCTGTTGTCCCAAACATTATGACAACCTTTTTTCAGTCATCCACAGACTTTGCTAACCATAGCCCTCATGTGTTTGACTGTATTTCTGAAAAGTATACACCAGACAGGAGGGGTCCTAGGACTGAGCCATGGGGGACAGCAGTTGTTACCAGCTTACAGTCCAACAGGGAGACCACAATTCTTACCTTGTGGGATCTGTCTGTGCCCCAGTTTGCAATCCATCAGATGACATACGTGTTTATGCACAGGTTGCTGATTTTGTGACTACGATATGTGTGTGGGATGCTGGAAAAGGGCTTTTCAAGGTCTATGTAGGCCATGTGGATCTCATTTCATTGATGTATGTCCTGGATAACTGCCTTGAAAACTGTCTAGCAGGTTTAGGGACCATGATCTGCCCCTGGCCAAACCAAAATGGGTAGGGTTGGGTGTTTGTAGGCTCCCAATAGTTCTGTTTATGAGTTCCATAATGATGGACTCCATGGCCTTGCAGATCAGGCTTATTAGGCTTATAAGACAATAGTTCCCATGGTCTGTTGTGCACCAACACTTGTGGAGTGTGCCAAATGTTGCTGTAACCCATTCAACAGTTTCATATCATGTACAGAGGGTGAGTCTCAACAGACTGTACAGGTGCAGGGTCGGT
The DNA here is from genome assembly GCF_019279795.1 of Protopterus annectens. Lineage (NCBI taxonomy): Eukaryota > Metazoa > Chordata > Ceratodontiformes > Protopteridae > Protopterus > Protopterus annectens. The sequence goes on along the minus strand of NC_056725.1, from coordinate 915,560,691 downwards.
TTGTTTTGGAGTTCACAAATGACACAGCCAGGGACACCATGTCATCCCATAGATACCATGTTTTTAGGTTTGGATAGAGCTGTTTAACCATTGTATATGTGATTTCTGGCTTTTCACAATCTCCAGGTATGGTAATGGGCCCTTTTGTCAGTGAGAGGGGGTAAATATGTATGAACCTGTCCGACAAGATGTTGGCAATGTCAGTCATGTACATGCATTAATTTACACTTTGCACTGACTCAGAACATATATGAGTTTACATTGATATTTATGACACAGCTAAAGAAAGCTTCATGGTTCTCTATGGACTCTTTGGCAATATTTTTGCAAGAAGATGGCTTGGATAATGTTAGGAGTGCTCATTGTTTCTTGATTATACTGATCGGAGATTTATTGATCTTCTTTGGATTTTCACTTTCTTTGAACAACTTAAGTACTTGTATTACATAGTTTGATTATGACAGGGGTCCAATATATTCTATGGGTCTGTTTTCATATCACTGTGTGCGCAAGGTATGATTGGGGAATAGTGACATGTGTCTGCAGTAAGAATTGCAACTGCCAGATATGTGTGGCCCACTGCTGTACTCAGACATGGTCTAAGTGTGTGAGCATGCTCAGTATGAACTTTCAGTATGTTGTTGACTGAAATTTGCTTCGTTTGTTTACATGTGTGAGCATGCCCAGTATGACCTTTCAGTATGTTGTTGACTGACATTTGCTTTGTTTGTTTGTGAGCATGCCCAGTATGACCTTTCAGTATGTTGTTGACTGACATTTGCTAAATTTGTTTAAGTGTGTGAGTATGCCCACTATGGGCATATATATATACTATATATGTGTGTGAAAATTCAAGTTGTTTTTTACTTCAGGGTTTACCTTTGTGTTGTACATCGGCAGGAAGCACGTTGTGCCTGCAGGGCTTCCATGAGTCAATTTGCATAGACTTATCAACATTTCTACATACAGGGGGGGCAGCTATTATTTGTACATTTCTACCCAGGGGGGCACACCTGATTGTTACTGTGGTTGTACATAGGATGAGGGGTACACCTGACACTTATACACATTTGCTAGGCCTGCACTGCTATGTCAGGTACTCCATTTCAGTCTGTACTGTTGCCTATCATGCCGGCTTGAGGCATACCACTGTACTACAGACCTTAGCTGCCAATTACATGCATATTAGTTTGTGACTTCATAGCCTACCCAACCCACCTCACACTGCCTGGCCTGCTGTTATCTGTCTGCATAGGCCTGGGGGGAGGTTAGTCATTTGCCTCTTCAGAGGGCATGATACAGCATTTGTTTGTGTTTGAGTTTGTCTACAATTGTCTTGCTGGCTGTGACTGTTAGGTATGCTTTATATTGCTTAAAATAGGGCACTCATGCCTCAGGTGGTGCTGCAGGGCTGTCTATGTCAGATGCACATAGTACACTCCTTATACATGTTTGAAAACAGGTAGTGTCAAGTTAGGCATCCCTTTTACTGTATGTGCAAGTCAGAGAGAGGTGTCATTTCCAGGGTTCCTACTGAGTCAGTGTATGTGCTATGTATTGCCTCTTTGCCAAGGCCAGGGTATACTGGGCACGTCTCCTTCTGCTTACTGGGGCAGGCTCAGGTTGTTCCTCCTCTGAGTCATGCTGTGCCTGTGCAGGCCTTGGCAATGGTGGGGGGCTGTTTGGCCCTGACTCATGCTGGTCCTGCTGCAGCTGTTTCTGCAGGATCATATTATGTAGCATGGCACATACCATAACAATTTGGGTACATGTAGTTGGTGAGTACTGCAAGACTCCACCAGATGTGTCCAGGCACTGGAACCGTGACTTGAGCATCCCAAACACACGCTCAGTTATGTTTCTTGTTTGTGCATGTGCCTCATTATGGAGTTCTTGTTCAGGTGTGTGTGCATTTCTGATGGGTGTCATCAGCCACAGGTCCAGTGCGTATCCAGCATCCCCCACTAGATGACCATTAGGGATTTCCCCATTGGCAAATGTTTGGTACAGCTGTGTCAAATGCCAGATGTGGGAATAGTGATAGCTTCTAGGGCAGCCAGCACACACATTCATTATTATGCCCGGGGTATCACACATGACCTGGCAGTTGATGGAGGGGAAGCCCTTGCGGTTGATGTAGACCCTACCCTGCTCAGTGAGTGGTGTTTTGATGCGTATGTGCGTGCAGTCTATTGCACCCACTACCTCAGGGTATTTTCCTATTTGGTGGAAAAGATACATATTGCTGGCCAATGCCTCATGGGAACTGGGGAAATATACGTGGTCACCGACATGTGCTGACATGGCATCCAGGAACTGGTGGAGTACCCTGGATGCTGATGCCTGTGAAATCCCCATCATATCACCAGTTGGTCTTTGGAAGGTACCTGTAGCTAGCATTCTTAGGCCAACACATACCTTGGTATCCACTGGGATGGGTTCCCCTCTGTTGGTTCTGTGTGTGAGGCATGGCCAGCACAGCTCAACAATTTGCTGTAGGAGGTCTCTGTCAACCCTATAGCGCTCCACTATCTCCAGCTCATGTAGCAACTGGTAGGTTACCCTGGGTCTGTACACTCTTCTCCGTCTCCTCACTGTGGGTTGCTCAGCAGCATTCACAACATCACCAACCTCAGCACCTTGCACATGTTGGTTTATGATCGCAAGAGCAGTCTCTAACATTTTTTCTGACTTAAGCTTTTTAAGTTTTCTCTCTTTAATACTGCAGTGTTGCAGAGTTCTTGGGAAAAAACAGGGAGGAATGCTGTTTGCAGAGTTTAAAGTACTGGGCTGGGCTGGGCTAGTCTACTGCTTGTGTAATTGGCTGATTCTGATATATTTCACCTGGCAGCTCTGCTAGTTCTCCTTGGTTAACTTCCTACTACTTCTTTTCCTTCTTTTTGCCTTTCTGTTTCTGCCTGGGGGGAAGCGCCACGCAAACAAGCACAAACGAGCGCACACGTGTGCACATGCTGTGTGCATGTTTGCAAGGAGTTTCCTAGCTTTTAACATTGTGCACCTTTGGTTTGAGGTTTTCAAATAGGGCAACTGTAGGCACACCTCTTGCAATCCTGACTAACTCAAAGCAAACATAAGCCACTGTGCTCCAATTAGCTTACAGCCTGTCTGACACACACCCTCATGATGTCACCTATATTCTACTCTACTACTCACCTACTCCTACTCTTACACTTTTGAAACATGGCTCACATGCTGGGGAAAATTCGGATTCACTATCCTTATCTTCATTTGCATAGGATTGCCTACTAATGCATGGTTACATCTCTCACACTGAGCTTCCCCCCTTAGCAACCACTACTCAGTGACCATGTTGTCCTCAACCTGCCATTCATCTGCATGGCAGAATAATTCTTTTAGTGAAAATGCCTATTTTTGGCTTTTTTTTAAATTATTTTCTTGTTTTTATAAGCGCCGCACGTTTGCGAGGTGCTGCGCTATGCTTAAACATCGGAGATCGACGGAAAAAAGTTACATTTTTATATTTTAAAACATTTATAAATGCCAATGGCCTTATATTTGGCCATTGGGATGCTTCCTCAACTGTATGCATCCTTTATTTGGAGCTGTCATAGCTCCGTTTAGTTATTTGCAGAACGGTACTCCGTTACCAACGAAGTACATTTCTGCAGCTAACACTAATCTTCCACGGACAGGTTAGTGTTTTCTGGATTGCAAATTTACCTCATTTGCATGGCTTTCACCAGCAAATGAGATAATTTGCATACCATGACGCTGTCCATGCAAGAGTAGCTTTAGCAGCTCTCGTGCACACCCCTGCCGGCTGTACCTGGATCACACAGCAGACATATTGCCGGCGTGAGCTCCTACACTCTTCTTGCACTCTGTGCAATCTTTCGTAAATCCAGCCCATTATTTTTGGGGAAAATGGGAATAAATCAAGATGAACTCAGAAAGACATGCAGTATACATAAATGGTGATCAGACAGCATGACTGAAACCAAAATCCTAAAGCTGTAACACAAAAATAATAACCACTGAGACACAGTTCTGTTGTGTATCAGATAAACAGTTTATTTGTAGACTAACTAGAAATGCTGTGTTTGCTATGGTTAAACAATAAATACATATTTTTTAAAACTTTATGTTGTATACTGTCAGCATAAAATAATAATATAAAAGCCTGTGATTTTTGAAAAAGATATAACCTTGTCATTTTTTAAAGTGATGCTGATTTCACTACTAATACCAACTCATCATACAAGTTGTTTGATATTTATTACTCTCACCACACATGAATCACTGTAAAGCTATGGATGATGCTAAATGATTGTCTGTCAAACAAAGAGCTGACCTCTTAATTGGTTCTGTATCATTTAAACTCTCAAATATATACTCCTTCCCACTAATAGCTTCAAAATGCACAGTAGGATTATACTCCTACAACCTTAGAGGCCATAGCCATACAGGCCTTCTTTTACAACCTTCCAGTTCAGAATTACTTTGAACTGACCTCCACTTCTCGATTATACTCCCTGAATGTTGGTGATCACTCCCCCTTATCTCAAGAACATATTACGTAAAACCAAATTCCAAGTCTAAGTAAAAGTACTCCTTAAGAAACAAGCAAACTGCATTTCATAACATGCTCATTGTACATTATTTATATTCTGTATGCTTTTTAAATCTTTTTGTTTAACTCTATTTTCCACTGCTATTGGTGCTCCAACCTAGATAACAAATTAAAATTAATGTTTTCTTGTAACCAGACATGGAATACCTTCATTAAACGTGATGACCTGCATCCTAGCATGATAAGTGACTTCTGCAGCCCCCTCACACAAATGCACACATACCAAATTACATACACATAGCAAGATTCCAAAATAAATGTATGCTGTGTCCAACGCAGTGCTGCCATAAGCTAGCAAGTGAAATATAAGATGGCTGCCCTTATAAAAAAAAAAAAAAGCTAGTTTGCTTCCCAGTGCAACACTTGCAAATAAAGAAATGCACAAGCCTTATTGGTTAGTCTTATTTTTACACCTGATTCCAAGACAATGAATGTTGGTGCTGCTATGATCTATTTTGTGAGTGGGGGGGTTGTAAACTGTGAGACCACCCCGAAAGTTGTCTCTCACTGATATTATATTTTACTCTTAAGCTTAAATATTCTCTAATCCCACAGCTTTATTAAATGGACCCCATGCCAAGAAGAGATTCACAAAGATTCTTTGTTAGTCTATCACATTACATATTCCTGGTGTTACCTCAGCCCAGGGGACCTTGCAGTATAGCTATCAAAGTCCTAAGTTGGTGGTTCCCAAGAATACCACCTGTATGCCAGATGTGATGATGCATGTATGATAAGTGAAAATCCTGTCATGCATGCATGATCCCATCTGACAATATGGGGGCATGCTTCTTGATCATTCCAAATTCACTCTGAAGAGCAAGTTTGAATCATCTGATGTTGCAAGTGGGCATCTGATGAAAAACAGCAACAGTGCATGTGGTAAATCTTTGGCTGTCCATCCCCTAATCTCTGACATCCTGCATTACAACTCCATATGTATGTCTTTACTCATACTGCAGTCTAAGAGATATACTCCAGGCTGCTGGCCTTTCCATTTTGTAATGCATTTACACTCATACAGCTATATAAACAAATCACCACCTACACCTGAGAGGCATTGAATAGGCCAAACCATTACTTAGAGATTTTACACTGACATTCAACATCAGTTAAACATTTCTAAGTCCAGTGACTTAGTAAGCCCAGTTTCTATTTGGAGTCAGGTGTAGGGATCTGGAATTGCTTATTGGTCTATGCAACCTGGGGAATATAAAGCCTTTTTCATCAATTTGGGGTATTATCACTGCTTGGGGTAGCATGTTACCCCTAGCACAAGTTGCTTTGATACCTGGCCTAATACCTATTTTTTTAATAAAGAAAACAAACAATCAACAGTATTTACAGAGTTGTAATAAAAACCTAGTAAAGCATATCTGCTTACTATAACAAACATTTGGGTTATACAGTTAAACATACAATTTGGATTTATATAAGATAAGTATAAGTAAACTGTATATAGAAATAATGTTGTGCAACCTTTATGTTATGCTAAAGTTTTGCTGTCACTGTCTGGTGAAATACACCTTTAATGCATGGTGTCAGAGGCAGACCTTAGACTAACAGGAAGACTTTTCCAAAGCTTGCCTACATAGTTCCTTAACATGCATCCCCATTCCTGCTTGTAGAGTTGGAGACATGTATGAGACATCCAGCAGAGGACCAGAGCAACTGCTGAGGTTTACGTTTTGTTAGTATGTTGCCCAGTATTCATCACATAATCGTGCAGATTAGTCTACGGGCAAAATGTAGTTGTACAGAGGATACAAGTAATGGTCAAATTCAAGCCAGCTCATATAACACAGTTAAAAGCAATGGTGTACTTTTTCATTATAATCATAATGGTACACACTTGTGTAGATCATCAGGTCATTCCTAGAAGGTACACTAAATGGGCTGTTTTTTTCTATATCTACTCTACACAAGCCCTGTGGTCTCACATAGGGTCATAGGTGAGTACTAGGCTAACTACCCTTGTGGGTCATTTTGAGCCTAGCCAAGATCCCTTTTGGTGCTTGAATTAACCGATTCAGTTTGGTGTTAGATGTCCTTACCTATTCCATGGTCAATAATTATATATTACTCCTAATGAGAATAACTGAGATCATACCACAGATAATTTGAAGAGACATGTGCATGACATAATGCATTTAGGAGCTGCCTCGGTCCATTACTAGTACTGGAAGAAGTCCTGGGGTAATTTTTTATTGCACATCCATAGAGCCAAGTTGCACTGGAATATGGACAGGGATGAGCTTTGTTTTACATGGATTGCGAGTCCATTCCACAGCAGTGATATCATTTTAGAGATAGATCTGTCCCTCCAAATCAATCTGTTGATGTTGCAGAAGAAGTTTAGATCCCTAAACCAAGTATTTTTGATACCATTTGAATTGTTGATGTACATTATATCCTTCAGTATTAGGTAGAGGATGACTTTTATGCTAGTCACATATCACCATTTAGCAGTCAGTAGGATGCTGAGTATAGTGACAGGGCTTTGATTCAGTCCATGTAGAACATATTGTTTAGGTCTTGTATCCTTTTAGTAAGGTACCTTTGTGGCTGTTTCAGTTCTTGCATGTATCTTGACATGTACAAGCCAAAGTGGGCATTATACTCAATGATTGACCTAATGAGAGTTGAGTAAACGGAGGAGGGGGGGGCAATGATATTGCAAGATCTAGTCGCAATCTCTTTGATTTTAAACTGCACAATATAGAAAGTCTTTATTACTATAGTGGACTAATATTGGTCAAAAGGTAAGTGACTGTCCACAAAAGTTCCCAAATCGCAAACAGCTGTATAGGTTCTAATAGGTGTATTGCAAAGGAACATGAATTATCTCATCCAGCATCCCTGAGGTGGATGACTTACCTAAGGATACAGTAATACATTTTTTTTGGCATTTAGCTGCAGTCCATGATTTTGGCACCAGTTATTTATTTGGGACAAACCTTCTTTCAGGACAGCTAAGTCATTTGAGGATTCAATGACTGCTCCTAGCTTGCAGTAATCTGCAAACTTAGTCAGCCAGAGCCATTTGGTATTGACTTTTACTTCAGAGAAATAGACGCCAAACAGAAGAGGTTCCAGCACTGATCCCTGGGGATTCCAATGATGACTGGTCTCTTTGTGGAGGTAGCTTCTCCAATGTTGATGTTCTGTTTCCAATCTGTAAGCCAGATGGCAAGCTGATGTTTGATGTAGGGGTTTATCACCAGTTTATTTAGCTTTTTTACAATGCCTGAGTGAGGAACTGTGTCAAAACTGTGACCATGTCGAGACATGCAGTGTATACCATGTTACCTTCATCCATTGCTTCAGTAACTTTTTTTTAAAAAAGGTCCACCTGGTTGAGTAAGCATGAACTGCCTTTGAGAAATCCAGACTGAGATGGGTCCAGTGTCTGGAGGGTCCCTATGTCCTTATTGATTAGTTCCATGATAAGTCTTTACATGGCTTAGCATATGAGGCTGATCAGACTTTTGGGTATGTAACTGACTGGGACTATGAAAGATCCTTCCATTTGCACTGGAATGAATGGAGTTGTGCTCCATTCACAAAACCTGTGTGGAGGCAGAAGTTGACCAGTGTTATGGGGGGATGGTTAAATCATGCTTCATGCTAATTAAGATGCAACCAGTGATATTGACAGGATCCATTAATGCAGCACTTCTAGCTTTTGATAGCACTTTTAGGACTTGATCTTATATGATAGCTGGAGGCAAGGAAGTTTCAGGTTTATCTAGCTGGACAGGCATAGGTGAGAAAGGGGTAAGATCAGAGCTTATTTTATTGGCCTTCATGTTTGCAATATCTTCAGCCTCAGAGTAGGTAGCATTGTGAGCAATCAGCTCACTACTGAGCCCCTGAGCAATATCTACCAGAAGGATGGCAAAATGTTGCAAATATGTAGCAACCCTCATTAATTCTTTGCTTGTAACAGAACTGCATTACAACATGAGTACACAATTCACTAATTTGGGATTGCAAATATTGTGCAGGCTCCCAGCATTTGCCTTCCACCTAGGTTTATAGAAGAGTAGTAGGCTAAATGCCCTGAAGGGCCATTTTAGGCCTAGCCAATATCCCAAGGTCAGAATCAAACTCTGTACCTTGTGTCAGTGAGGTGAGGATCTTAACTGTTATGTCAAACTCATCCTCCAAAAGTTTATATAGGGAAGCTGTATGCACATTGATAGGAGACAGCATTAAGCATTACACACACACAAGTCTTCCATGGTTGGTATTGAACCTCCTACCTATCGGGCTACACATTCTAAAAGGACTATACTAATCACAAGTGCCATAGGAGAAGTTGTAATGCTGCCTGGTTGTTTTATCCAAAGCATACTGTCCATCTCTGTTCAGGATCCAGATTGTTTTGTTTACCTTTATATAAATTAAACTTAATGTTGTGTAATGTACATTTGTTCTCTCACTTCTGCATCAGCAACTTTGTCATGTCTTGCACTGCTACAGGACCTCTACAGATATCTCATTCAGAAGTGTTTATGCATATGTGCCATTTGATGCTGTTCACCTTTTGGAGAAAGTGCTATATGACAGAAATGAGGCTACCCAATGAGACCTCAAGCTTTTTTGGATTTCAGCCAATTGCTCAGTACTTCATTTGAAAAATTGTGAAGAACTGCTGTTTTCGTTTCTTCTTCACTTACTCATACCTAGCTGGTTATCAGATAATATGTAATCTAAACCAGTAGGTAGACCATAACTGAAGTACATTTTTAGTTTCTTTAAGAAAGCAATTGATTCATTTATTTTCATGGTATTCATATGCAAAACTAGTGCTGACCTATGTCTGCTAGATTTATACTACTTTATGAACAGATTGGAAACAGCACCAAATATTTTACTATAATTATTAAAAAGTCCAAAGAACAAAATGATTATAATTGTACAATTTATATCTAATGATGCTGTATCCAAATCCAAGAATGTAGTTGTTCTTTTGTACTCAGCACTTAATAGGCCAGTCATTAAGTAAAATGCCTCTGTCAGTAAGTACCTGTTTAAACACTTGACATGGCTGGAATGACCTCAATCGTTCTCACTAAAAAATAAAAAAATAAAAAGTTCCTAAATCATAAAAAGTATGCACACCATCTCAAAGCCTTGTCTCCCTTCTCAGTATCATACAGTCTACTAAGAGGTGACCTGTGCCTCATCTATAGAGTTTTAGCAGACCCTATTCTGTCAGTCCTAGTAAACATTTGCAAGTCCAGTGGTACCATAAACACCCATTCAATGGATCTCAATCTCTTTTACAAATTAAAGAGAACATGTTGGAGGGACAGGTATGTATGACAGATGGTATCACTTCAATGGAAACATCTTCTATTCCACATAAAGTAAAATACTCCTATTACTCTATTCAGACATAACTTGGTCAAATGGATGGGTGACCACAAATTGACCTCTGATTTAGAACCCCTGTTCCCTCATGGATGGGGGGGGGGGGTCATGTAAATGTCCCAACATATCCTTGTTTTGCCAATCATTTGGTTATTTCTATACAAAATATAAGGGCTGAAAACTACCATGGGATGTAAGGTTATGCTTTTTAAGATCCTCACAGATTATAGCCTGGTAAGTGCCTCTGAACCTAAAAAGCTAGAATCTGGGGCACTTGGGGTACTGCTTCATCTTACTGGTGTGATACTGTGGCAGAACCCAGCTAAAATCATCATTTAGAACTACACCTATTGCTTTCTCTGTTGTTATCCATGTCTTTTTGATCACAAAACATTAGATCATGTTTTTTGTTAAATATAACTAACATGACTTAGCAATTCTACCTCATCTGCCAACCAAAGCCTTCCCCCAGCATTTAAAAACAGTCAGAGTAACACAGTGGAGAGAATCTACTATCCTGCAAGATTACCTCAAACCTAGTTGTTCTGATCTACTTCTCTAGTATGATGTCACTTCGGGTGGTACTGGCAGAGTATACAACTTGCAAGTCTAGAGCACACGATACACTGGTGCAGATAATAATAATGGCAGTCAGTATCAGGCTATATAAATCAATCTCACTTTTTATCTATTACTGGCATCATTTGATGTCAACTTCATGCATAACTGGTAAATTCTACCATTTAGTGTGCCTGCAGTACCACTTTTAGCATCCACGTGGAGCTGTAAGTTCGCAATAACAGATATCCCCACTATGGCACCTGTATGTCAAATGTGACCATGCTTGAGAGCTATGAACTCTGTCCTGCATGAATTGTGTCATACAATCATATAGTGAGGGCATGCTATGGGGCTGCCCTACAAAAAGAAATGTAAATCTTGTTATTAAAATGAAAATGTTCATCATTAAATCACTGTTGCGGGCTATGCAGGTTATATCCTGCCAAACATATGACAACCAGATAGCATGCAAAGATTTAGGACAGGTTCCACTCACTCTAATTGCTGAAGAACTCAAGGAGAACCATATAAAGTCAGTGCTTAGGCTGCAAAATCTTCAGAACTTTCTTGACTTTGAAGTGTTCTCTCCCTGCAGACTTCAAGTGATCTACAGTTATCTGGCACTTCTCCAAGGCTGAGACAATAAGTGACCTTCTGGGGAAATCCTTCCATTTTACTCATTTTTCTGAGGAAGTTTTTGTTTAGGAAATTTTTATATCAAATCTAGGAAATGTGTTTTTAGTGGTTGTTACTAAAAAGTTTTCATCAAAATGTTAACTTTTTGTTACATTTCCCTGAAACTGAAAAACTGTTTTAAAATCACTTTTTGTATAAAAATTAAGTATTTTTGTGGAAAATTAAATACAGGAGTTTGGACTAGTGGTTTTGGTGGTTGTCACTAAAAGTTTTATATCAAAATTGTAAAATTCCTGCTAGAAGGTTCATTGACTCTTCCAGGCTCTGCTACCTGTTTGCCAGTCACTTTTCTTAGCTAGACCATGGAGCAGGCTTCAGGCTCTTCATTTATTCCCTACTCAACCCATAAAAAGAAGGAAATTTCAGTGGAGTCTTCGGTAGTCAGGCCGTCTTTCCCACTGCCTAGCCACCGATGAGTTATTCTACTTTTTTCCGAATCAGGTACATTGGCCTGCTCATAGTCTTCTCTTGATTCCCTGGCATTGTACCTGTAAAAGCCACTAAGAACCATGAGTTAGGCACATCTTCTGTGGTTGTTGGGTTGTCCTTGTCAGACAAGGAAGAACTACTCTAGTTGATAAATGGAGGGAAAGGATGATGCTTTACAAGAAGGCTGACCTAGAGTGCCTGATTTCTGGGGAGGACCACAGTCCCTATGCTGGTCATTTTTTACAGGGGTCTCCTAGAAAAATAAAACAGAAAATCAGGCATATTTCTTCTTCTGTTTCACAGACAGGGAAGACTGACTGGGTTTTAGTAAGGGCTTATTTCAAACCTTAATTCTTTTATTTCTGATTCTTCGCTGAGTATAAAAAAATTCCCTTTCTATCTGATACTGATTTCCACTCATAATGGCAGGAATTAGGATGGAATTATTTTTCTCCAGTATCTACTCAACCGGAAGAGGAATCTGATTTTGAAAAAAAGTTTTTCTTCAGCCCCCCCCCCCTTAAAAATTTTCTTTTTCTGAAGCTATAGCCAGAATGAATGAATTGTTTCAGTGGGAACAGTGTAAAATTCCAGTATCCCAAAAAAATGTTATGAGTTAGTGCAGCTGGATTTACCTCAGCCTGAATGTGTTCATCTTATGGTACCAGCTTTAGAGGCTGTTTTTTAACAGCCCGCAGCATGCTTGACAGTCAGCTCCCTGCCTCTAAAATTTCTTATAGATTGTATAAAGTCCATCAGACAAACACATACCTATTTTTAATCCCAGATCAGACCCTGAAGTTATTTCTTTGGCAATACCATTTGTTGCCAACCACCGTGTGAATGCTAACCTATCACTTGACAAATATGGGAAAGCCTTTGATAGATTTGGAAAAAAGTGTGTTTTTCTATGTTAGCCTACATAATTCTGAGTTATCAGACTCATCTGTAAATATATATGCTTACCTCTTTTGAGAATATGAGATAGCTAACTGCTAACCTCCCTTTTATAGATATCAAAGCATCTCCAAATTCTTTAATAGCTTCTCTTTCTCTGGTAAACAAACAGTCTGATGTGCTCTTACAACTCTGCTAATGCTGTATCCAGAGCAGCTTCAACTGGATTAGTTAAGAGATTTGCTTTGTTACATTCACAAAATTTTCCAGAGAATATAAAGCTGAGCTGTTGAATTCTCCATTAGATAGGCAGGTAAAGATTTGATGAAAGACAGAAAGTTAACTCATGGACTCACATATTTTTCAACCCTCCTTTTCAAAGTTAAATAAGACCATTCTTTCCAATTCAGGGTCTTTCTATAAGAAATAAATAGCCTCACTGAGGTACAGGCAAACAGAATTTCAAAACACACTTGACAAGGATGCTCAAAAAAGAAATGGGAAGCCTGCCAGAACCAAGGGCAGTAAAAAAAGACAGACTGACTATATGACCCTTCAGTTGTTTTCCCCTTCCCACACTGGCAGACCAGTAAGTCTTTTCCAAAGTGTAGGTCTTCATTCCTTCTCAGTGACATAAGATAATCTCAGATAAGTGGGGTTTGAGAATCATTCAGAAAGGTTATAATTGGCATTGGAATTTTCTTCCTCCTTTTTAGGAGATTGCTCCTCATCCCACAAACCAAACTTCTCTGTTTCCTCCAGTTCTGGGAAAAATTCTGTCTCTGGCATCATAGAACCAGTTCACCACAGAACAAACACTGAGGAGATTTTATTCAAGAATATTTCTAGTGCCAAAGAAAGACTGAATTTAAAGTCCAGTCCTAGACTTTTCTTTTCTAAATCATCACATCAAAGTCTCAAAGTTCAAGATGCTATCCCTTCAGTCTCTCTTAACCCTCATCCTACTCAGTTGTTTAGTAACTCTAGAATAAAAAGATGTGAAGCATCACTTCCCAGTCCTCTAGGACTTCAGACATTTTACTTTTTAATTTTAATCATCTGGCATTCATTTTCAGTTCTCTGTCTTACCCTCTGGGCTATCTACAGCCCCAGTGTTTGGAAAATCTCTGGCACTAATAATAGCTCATCGTAGGTTGCAAGGCATTTCCATTTTTCTATATTTAAACAGCTGTTTTATTTCTGGAAATTCTTTTTCAAAATGTTATGAATACCTACCTGGCCTGTGTAAAGGACCCCCATCTCAGTGCAGGGTTCCAGGTGAATTTAAAGAAATCTTTTCTCAACCCTACAGGATAGTGTTTCTAGAAGGCCTTCTCTATACATCCTTCATGAGGACTTTTCATCCGCAGGACAAAATAAACCTTTACAAGGAACAATTTCTGAATTTACATACCCATTCTCTGACCTCATCTAGGGTATATCTCATAATTCTGGTTTTCATAGCCTCTACAATTCTCACACTTTCTCACACCAGACTTCACATGCAAAAAAAATCAACGAGCACTCATATTTGTTTGGGCCCAATACCAGTACACACTTTCTTTTCCATTGTTAGGGGTTATCAAAATGGAATTACTTTGGTGACCAGACTAGTTATGTTCCAACCCAGGACTTCTCTTCTCTTCTCTTCTCTTCTCTTCTCTTCTCTTCTCTTCTCTTCTCTTCTCTTCTCTTCTCTTCTATCTTGCAACTTCTACTTAGTCTGTAATCACAGGTAGCTGAGACTTGGGCCAAGGGGAGCTGTGTCAAACTGAGGAAAAGTTCAGGGCCAGTGGAACAATCAAGTCAGACTAAAACTCATAAATATCATTGAAACTTTCACAGTAATAAATGCTCTCAAATCTTTAAAACATCTTGGACTCCAGGAACTCTGCTAGTAATCTCTGAAAACACCACATTGATGTAGTATATAAATAAATAAGAGAGAAACAGATCATACCCTGCCCCCCTCCCCTTTGCAAGCTAGCTATGGTAGCCTGCGATTATATCACGTTATTGAAAGATGAAAATAGTGAACGCAATTTCATCGAACCTAAAATATCTAAACCACAGAATACTGAACATTCAGAACAGCAAATTTTTTCCTTGGGAAAAAAATTGCTATTCTGAAACACATACACACAACACAAGCACACCTAAAAAACATCAATACACACACATACACTTATAATCCTATAACTAACCCTACACTATATACATACACTACTATCTATCCACTTACCTTAACCCAAACCCTAACCCTAAGGTCCTTCACTATTGCACACTCACCTAACCTGTGCCCTAACTCGAACTCATTTACCCCGCCCCTAAACCTAATTCACCTAAACCGCGCCCTAACCCTAACTCACTTAACCCGCGCCCTAACCCTAACTCACCTAACCCGCACCTTAATCCTAACAACCACACAATCGCACACTTACCTGAACCCGACACATAAATCTCCACCACATCGCTGAAAATAGTGAAGCCACAGAACCGACCAACCGAATTCTTTCCCTAGGAAATAATTCGATGTTCTGCGGCTTCGCTATTTTTAGCATATGATCAAAACGGGTCAATATTAGAACATTGGAAGTTTTAAAACTTTGATGTTCTGATATAGACCTGGTAGCCTGATGTCTAACAATTAAGTTCATTCTTTCCCTTTAGGCTACCCACATTCAGTTAGAGAGAAAAACATCATTGTAGACAAGCTGAGCAGGACCAGGATAGATCCTCATGAATTTCCATGAACCCAGGGGGTTTCCAGGAATTGATTCAACTGTGGGGAAACCCATCAAACAGATCTGCCTGCCCCCATTTATAACAAACAGTTAAAGGAATCTATGCTCTAGGCTTCCTTCCAAACAGGCCTTGAAGACTAATGTCTTCTCATTACAAAGGATGGCAATGCTCCTGTATGCATTTCCACCCTTTCCACTGATATACAGGATCATTCTAAAGACTCAGAAGGGATGCCCAAAGATAATTGTGGTGACTACTTTCTCCCTTCTTTTGAAAATGGCCAAAAGCAATTGCTAAAACTTTCCTCGCCAACTGGAATAAATCACACAAGATGGGAGTTGCTTGAAACACCAATCTTAAACTTCTTCAGTTGTCTGTATAAATGTTAAAGTTTTAATACCTTTTAGAAACCCATTTTCTGAGGACATGTACCAGATATTAAAGGAGACTAAGGATCCTGCTAATAGAAAATCATATATGAAAGTAGAAGAGATTTTCTAATTGGTGCCAAACTAGGAACCAGCATCCTTTTAAGGCCCAGGTGCTTCTGGTACTTAAATATTTATGTGAATTATTATCCTCTAGCCTTTATTACTCTTCTATAAAGCTTCACCTTTCAGCCATCTCTTCTAATTTGCCCTACATCCCCCACTCTAAACAGCCTCAAGCTTCTTCACATCCGTCCAACAAGATGACTGGTTGGTCCTTATTGGGATATCAGTTTTGTTCTAGAGAAACTTATACTTTTTTCCATTTGAACCAGATCATCTTGCTGAGATGAAGTTCTTAAATGGTGCTATTCATTTCTTGACCTCTGAAAGAAGAGTATCTTTGTTAAGCCCTTATGGCAAGCCACACTTATCTCATTTTTTCACAAAGCTAGGGTGTTTTTGAGAACAAATCCTTAATTTATGCTTAAATTGGTTTCAGCTGTTCTCCCTGTTTTTTTTTTCCAGATCCAAAATATAATGGAGAAAGATTTCACATATTCTAGATGTCTACAGACAACTCAGATACTATATTGGCAGGTCTAAAACCGTCAGGAGTTCAGAAGAAATGTTTATTCCATACAAAGGTAAAAAAAGTGAAAAAACAATGTGAAAATAGACCGTTTCCAAATGGCTATTTCACATTATTGTTTTCTATTATTCTCACCAGGACCTTTTTAAGGCCCTGGTGTCTCTGCTAGAAATTAAGGTATGTAAAAACATCCACATCCAGATAGAAAACATAACAGAAAAGTATGACAGGGAAGGTGTTTCTACTGCATCAGTACATAATTAGATCACTGTTGCAGTAGCCTAAGCTATATGAGTAGATTACCAGACCTGAGAAAGAAAGGGAAGATGAAGAAGGATCAGAATCCAGGATCCCCTGATTCTTAAATAGTGCACTACCACACACGTTGAGAGCCCATTCTAGATGGGCATTTGATTCTTCAGTAGCTTCTTGGAAAGGGGTGGACTGTAGGATTATTCTAGAGGGAGCAACCCTTTCCCCTTTGCATACTTTTACAAACTATTGCACATCACATTATTTTCCAGGTCCAGAGCAGGTTTGGCTAAGACTATTGTCCATACACTCCAGGATTCCAACTCTTTTCCAGCCTCCCTTTCTTTCTCAGCTTTGGTAAGCTACCTATATAGCTTAGGCTACTGCAACAAAGATCTAATGATGACCTGTTGCAATAGGAACACCCTCCCTCCATGCCCCTTTTTCTGTTGTGATTTGGGCCTTGATGTGGATATTTTTACTTACCTTAGTTTCTAGAATAAACCTAAAATAGAGCTATAGCCTACCTTCTGTCAGGCAATAAAGGTCTGAAAGCTTGATGCCCTAACTAATGATTTTATACAACTCCCTTCAAGCTCTTCAGGAGATTAGGCTTGTAAAAGATGTCCTAAAGTTTTGGATGCTGACCAGTTGTCATATATTTTGCCAGATATAACCCGTAGAGCTCAAGCTAATTGAAAAGTGATCTATTCAAACATCTACTGTTATGGTAAGTTAACTTACAAAACTGCACTTTTGAAGTTATCCACTGTGTATCAAAGGGGACACCTCCTACAGAACACATGGCTGTAGTCTCAATTGGCCTCTCTGGAACTGCAAGCATTTAAAAAGTACACTGGTAACTGCCTGAAATGCTTACAGCTGAGGCTCATTCTCTTACACAAATGGTCAATAGCATTGGTGGGTTACACTAGCACTTTGAGCTATGGCACTACTGTTATACAATTATGTAAAGATTCAATGCCTGACCATATTGTGTAGATTCACTTACCTGATTAACAAATGCAAAAAAAAATGTGGGCCTAATTCCAATATTGGAATTAGAAGTACTTCTGTAGCATTCTTCATTAGCTTACATGCCTAGAGACATCCGCAAGCACTTCTTTAGACTCAAGAGTGGTGAAAGTGCTTGGGATAGTTTGCCAACACAATCATAAGTTACTTTGAATACCGGACATTGATGTGTGGTCACAAGGTAACCGGTTGTGTCCTGAATCTTGAAAGAAGTTATCACCACTGTCCACTCATTCTCTTTCTCTGTCTCTTATTTATGCACCAATCAGAGCTTTGATGCTAGTTTGGCTGCTTCTGATTTAGAACATGCACCAAACAGGTAAGCTAGTTTGGCTGCTTCTGACTTACAACATGCACCAAAAAGCTAAGCTAGTTTGGCTGCATCTGAATTACAACATGCACAAAACAGGTAAGCTAGTTTGGCTGCTTCTGACTTAAAACATGCACCAAACATGTAAGCTAGTTTGGCTGCTTCCGACTTAAAACATGCACACAACAGGCAAGGTAGTCGTGGTGCTTCTGACTTATAACATGCACCAAACAGGTAAGCTAGTTTGGCTGATTCTGACATACAGCATGCACCAAACAGGTAAGCTAGTTTGGCTACTTTTGACTTACAACATGCACCAATCAGGTAACATAGTTTGGCTGCTTCTGATATACAACATGCACTAAACAGGTAACGTAGTTTGGCTGCTTTGGACTTACAACATGCACCAAACAGGTAAGCTAGGTTGGCTGCTTCTGAATTAAAACATGCACCAAACATGTAAGCTAGTTTGGCTACTTCTGACATACAAAACGCACCAAAAAGGTAAGCTAGGTTGGCTGCTTCTGAATTAAAACATGCACCAATCAGGTAAGCTAGTTTGGCTACTTCTGACATACAAAACACACCAAAAAGGCAAGCTAGCTTTGCTACTTCTGATTTACAACATGCACCAATCAGGTAAGCTAGTTTGGCTACTTCTGACTTAGAACATGTACCAATCAGGTAAGGTAGTTTGGCTGCTTCTGACTTACAACATACACCAAACAGGTAAAATAGTTTGGCTTCTTCTGACATACAACATGCACCAAACAGGTAAGCGAGTTTGGCTCCTTCTAACTTACAACATGCATCGAAAGGTAAACTAGTTTGGCTGCTTATGACTTACTACATGCACCAAACAGGTAAGGTAGTTTGGCTGCTTCTGACTTACAAAATGCACCAAAAAGGTAGGCTAGATTGGCTGCTTCTGACTTACTACATGCACCAAACAGGTAAGCTAGTTTGGCTGCTTCTGACTTAAAACATGCACCAAACATGTAAGCTGGTTTGGCTGCTTCTGTTATACAACATGCACCAAACAGGTAAGGTAGTTTGGCTGCTTCAGACTTACAACATGCACCAAACAGGTAAGCTAGTTTGGCAGATTATGACCTATCAACATGCACCAAACATTTAAGCAAATTTGGCTTCTTCTGAATTACAACATGCACCAAACAAGTAAGCTAGTTTGGCTGCTTCTGACTGACAACATGCACCAGACAGGTAAGCTAGTTTGGCTTCATCTAACATACAACATGCTCCAAACAGGTAAGCTAGATTGGCTACTTGTGACTTACAACTTGCACCAATCAGGTAAGCTGGTTTGGCTACTTCTGACTTAGAACATGCACCAGTCAGGCAAGATAGTTTGGCTGCTTCTGACTTACAACATGCACCAAAAAGGTAGGCTAGTCTAGCTGCTTTTGACTTACATACAAGCACCAAACAGGTAAGCTAGGTTGGCTGCTTCTGACTTAAAACATGCACCAAACATGTAAGCTAGTTTGGCTGCTTCCAACTTACAACATGCACACAACAGGTAAGGTAGTCTTGGTGCTTCTGACTTATAACATGCACCAAACAGGTAAGCTAGTTTGGCTGATTCTGACATACAACATGCACCAAACAGGTAAGCTAGTTTGGCTACTTTTGACTTACAACATGCACCAATCAGGTACGTAGTTTAGCTGCTTCTGATATACAACATGCACCAAACAAGTAAAATAGTTTGGCTTCTTCTGACATACAACATGCACAAATCAGGTAAGCGAGTTTGGCTCCTTCTGACTTACAACATGCATCAAAAGGTAAGCTAGTTTGGCTGCTTATGACTTACTACATGCACCAAACAGGTAAGGTAGTTTGGCTGCTTCTGACTTACAAAATGCACCAAAAAGGTAGGCTAGATTGGCTGCTTCTGACTTACTACATGCGCCAAACAGGTAAGCTAGTTTGGCTGCTTCTGACTTAAAACATGCACCAAACATGTAAGCTGCTTTGGACTTACAACATGCACCAAACAGGTAAGCTAGGTTGGCTGCTTCGGAATTAAAACATGCACCAAACATGTAAGCTAGTTTGGCTACCTCCGACATACAAAACGTACCAAAAAGGCAAGCTAGCTTTGCTACTTCTGACTTACAACATGCACCAATCAGGTAAGCTAGTTTGACTACTTCTGACTTAGAACATGTACCAATCAGGTAAGGTAGTTTGGCTGCTTCTGACTTACAACATGCACCAAACAGGTAAAATAGTTTGGCTTCTTCTGACATACAACATGCACCAAACAGGTAAGCGAGTTTGGCTCCTTCTGACTTACAACATGCATCAAAAGGTAAGCTAGTTTGGCTGCTCATGACTTACTACATGCACCAAACAGGTAAGGTAGTTTGGCTGCTTCTGACTTACAAAATGCACCAAAAAGGTAGGCTAGATTGGCTGCTTCTGACTTACTACATGCGCCAAACATGTAAGCTAGTTTGGCTGCTTCTGACTTAAAACATGCACCAAACATGTAAGCTGGTTTGGCTGCTTCTGTTTTGCAACATGCACCAAACAGGTAAGGTAGTTTGGCTGCTTCTGACTTACAAAATGGAACAAACAGGTAAGCTAGTTTGGCTGATTATGACTTACAACATGCACCAAAAATTTAAGCAAATTTGGCTTCTTCTGAATTACAACATGCACCAAACAGGTAAGCTAGTTTGGCTGCTTCTGACTGACAACATGCACCAGACAGGTAAGCTAGTTTGGCTTCATCTAACATACAACATGCTCCAAACAGGTAAGCTAGATTGGCTACTTGTGACTTACAACCTGCACCAATCAGGTAAGCTGGTTTGGCTACTTCTGACTTAGAACATGCACCAGTCAGGTAAGATAGTTTGGCTGCTTCTGACTTACAACATGCACCAAAAAGGTAGGCTAGTCTGGCTGCTTCTGACTTACATACAAGCACCAAACAGGTAAGATAGGTTGGCTGCTTCTGATTTAAAACATGCACCAAACATGTAAGCTAGTTTGGCTGCTTCCGACTTACAACATGCATACAACAGGTAAGGTAGTCTTGGTGCTTCTGACTTATAACATGCACCAAACAGGTAAGCTAGTTCGGCTGATTCTGACATACAACATGCACCAAACAGGTAAGCTAGTTTGGCTACTTTTTACTTACAACATGCACCAATCAGGTAATGTAGTTTGACTGCTTCTGATGTACAACATGCACTAAACAGGTAAGCTAGGTTGGCTGCTTCTGAATTAAAACATGCACCAAACATGTAAGCTAGTTTGGCTACTTCTGACATACAAAACGCACCAAAAAGGTAAGCTAGCTTTGCTACTTCTGACTTACAACATGCACCAATCAGGTAAGCTAGTTTGGCTACTTCTGACTTAGAATATGTACCAATCAGGTAAGGTAGTTTGGCTGCTTCTGACTTACAAAATGCACCAAACAGGTAAAATAGTTTGGCTTCTTCTGACATACAACATGCACCAAACAGGTAAGCGAATTTGGCTCCTTCTGACTTACAACATGCATCAAAAGGTAAGCTAGTTTGGCTGCTTATGACTTACTACATGCACCAAACAGGTAAGGTAGTTTGGCTGCTTCTGACATACAAAATGCACCAAAAAGGTAGGCTAGTGCTTCTGACTTAATACATGCGCCAAACAAGTAAGGTAGTTTGGCTGCTTCTGACTTCCAACATGCACCAAACAGGTAAGCTAGTTTGGCTGATTATGACTTACAACATGCACCATAAATTTAATCAAATTTGGCTTCTTCTGAATTACAACATGCACCAAACAGGTAAGCTAGTTTGGCTGCTTCTGACTGACAACATGCACCAGACAGGTAAGCTAGTTTGGCTTCATCTAACATACAACATGCTCGAAACAGGTAAGCTAGATTGGCTACTTGTGACTTACAACCTGCACCAATCAGGTAAGCTAGTTTGGCTACTTCTGACTTAGAACCTGCACCAGTCAGGTAAGATAGTTTGGCTGCTTCTGACTTAGAGCATGCACCAAACAGGTAAGGTAGTTTGGCTGCTTCTGACTTACAACATGCACCAAACAGGTAAGGTAGTTTACCTGCTTCTGACTTACAACATGCAACAAATAGGTAAGCTACTTTGGCTTCTTCTGACGTACAACATGCACCAAACAGGTAAGCTAGATTGTCTACTTCTGACTTAGAACATGCACAAAAAAAGGTAAGGTAGTTTGGCTGCTTCAGACTTACAGCCTGCACCAAACAGGTAAGGTAGTTTGGCTACTTCTGTCTTACAACATGCACCAAACAGGTAATGTCATGTGGCTACATCTGACTTACAAGATGGACCAAACATGTAAGCTAGCTTGGCTGCTTCTAATATACAACATGTACAAAACAGGTAAGATAGTTTGGTTGCTATTGACTTACAACATACACTAAAAAGGGAAGCTAGTTTGCCTGCTTCTGACTTACAACATGCACCAAATAGGTAAGCTACTTTGGCAGCTTCTGACTTACAACATGCACTAAACATGTAAGCTAGTTTGGCTACTTCATACTTACAAAATGCATCAAACAGGTAAGATAATTTGGCTGCTTCTGACTTACAACATGCACTGAACAGGTAAGGTAGTTTGGCTGCTTCTGACATATAACATGCACCAAACAGGTAAACTAGTTTGGCTACTTCACTGACAACATGCACCAGTCAGGTAACGTAGTTTGGCTGCTTCTGACTTACAACAGGCACCAAAAAGGTAACGTAGTTTGGCTGCTTTGGACTTACAACATGCACCAAACAGGTAAGCTAGTTTGGCTGCTTCTGAATTAAAACATGCACAAAACATGTAAGCTAGTTTGGCTGCTTCTGACATAATACATGCACCAAAAAGGTAAGCTAGCTGGGCTACTTCTGACTTACAACATGCACAAATCAGGTAAGCTAGTTTCGCTGCTTCAGACTTAGAACATGCACCAATAAGGTAAGCTAGTTTGGCTTCTTCTGACATACAACATGGACCAAAAAGGTAAGTGAGTCTGGCTGCTTCTGATTTTTAACATGCACCAAAAGGTAAGCTAGTTTGGCTGCTTATGATTTACAACATGCACAAAACAGGTAAAGTAGTTTAGCTGCTTCTGACTTAAAACACGCACCAAACATGTAAGATAGTTTGGCTGTTTCTGTATTACAACATGCACCAAACAGGTAAAGTAGATTGGCTGTGACTGACTTACAGCATGCACCAAACAGGTAAGCAAGTTTGGCTGATTCTGACTTACAACATGCGCCAAACAGATAAGCTAGTTTGACGTCTTCTGACTTACAACATGCATCAAACAGGTAAGGGAGTTTGGCTTCTTCTGACATACAACATGCTCCAAACAGGTAAACTAGATTGGCTACTTGTGACTTACAACATGCACCAATTAAGTAAACTAGTTTGGCAACTTCTAACTAGGAACATGCACCAATCAGGTAGGCTAGTTTGGCTGATTCTGACTTAGAGCATGCACTAAACAGGTAAAATAGTTTGGCTGCTTCTAACTTACAACATCCACCAAACAGGTAAAGTAGTTTGGCTGTGACTGACTTACAACATGCACCAAACAGGTAAGCTAGTTTGGCTGATTCTGACTTACAACATGCACCAAACAGGTAAGCTAGTTTGACTTCCTCTGACATACAACATGCATCAAACAGGTAAAAGAGTTTGGCTTCTTCTGACATACAACATGCTCCAAACAGGTAAACTAGATTGGCTACTTGTGACTTACAACATGCACCAATTAAGAAAGCTAGTTTGGTGACTTCTAACTTAAAACATGCACCAATCAGTTAAGCTAGTTTAGCTGCTTCTGACTTAGAGCATGCACTAAACAGGTAAGGTAGTTTGGCTGCTTCTGACTTACAACATGCACCAAACAGGTAAGCTAGTTTGGCTTCTTAAGACATACAAAATGCACCAAACAGGTAAGCTAGATTGGCTACTTCTGACTCACAACATGCACCAATCAGGAAAGCTAGTTTGGCTAATTCTGACTTAGAACATGCACAAATCAGGAAAGGTAGTTTGTCTGCTTCTGACTTACAGCATGCACCAAACAGGTAAAGTAGTTTGGCTGCTTCTGACTTACAACATGCACCAAACATGTAATGTCATTTGGCTACTTCTGACTTACAATATGCACCAAACATGTAATCTAGTTTGGCTACTTCTAACTTACAACATGCACCAAATAGGAAAGGTAGTTTGGCTGATATTGACTTACAATGTGCACTAAACAGGTAAGCTAGTTTGGCTGCTTATTATTTACAACATGCACCAAACAGGTAAGCTATATAGGCTGCTTCTGACCAACAACATGCACTAAACAGGTAAGGTAGTTTGGCTGCTTTTGACTTACAACATGCACCAAACAGGTAAGCTAGTTTTGCAGCTTCTGACTTACAACATGCACCAAACATGTAAGCTAGTTTGGCTGCTTCAGACTTACAACATGCACCAAACAGGTAAGCTAGTTTGGCTGTTTCTGACTTACAACATGCACCAAACAGGTAAGGTAGTTTGGCTGCTTCTGACTTACTACATGCACCAAACAGGTAAGCTAGTTTGGCTGCTTCTGACTTACAACATGCGCCAAACATGTAGGCTGGTTTGGCTGCTTCTGTCTTACAACATGCACCAAACAGGTAAGGTAGCTTGGCTGCTACTGACTTACAACATGCATCAAACAGGTAAGCTAGGTTGGCTTCTTCTGACATACAACATGCTCCAAACAGGTAAGCTAGATTGGCTGCCTCTGACTTACAGCATTCACCAAACAGATAAGGTAGTTTGGCTGCTTCTGACGTACAACATGCACCAAACAGGTAAGCTAGATTGGCTTATTATGAGATACAACATGCACCAAACAGGTAAGCTAGATCGGATACTTCTGACTTACAACATGCACCAATCATGTAAGGTAGTTTGGCTACTTATGACTTAGAACATGCACCAATCAGGTAAGCTAGTTCGGCTGCTTCTGACTAACAGCATGCACCAAACAGATAAGCTAGTTTGGCTTCTTCTGACTTAGAACATGCACCAAACAGCTAAGCTAGTTCGGCTGCTTCTGACTAGCAACACGCACCAAACAGGTAAGCTAATTTGGCTGCTTTTGACTTGTAACATGCACCAAACAGGTAATGTCATTTGGCTGCTTCTGAATTAAAACATGGACCAAACAGGTAAGCTAATCTGGCTGCTTCTGACTTACAACATGCACCATACATGTAAGCTAGTTTGGCTGCTTCTAACTTACAACATGCACCAAACAGGTAAGGTAGTCCGGCTGCTTCAGACTTTCAACATGAACCAAACAGGTAAGCTAGTTTGGCTTCTTCTGACATACAACATGCACCAAACAGGTAAGCTAGTTTGGCTGCTTTTGACTTGTAACATGCACCAAACAGGTAATGTCATTTGGCTGCTTCTGACTTAAAAAATAGACCAAACAGGTAAGGTAGTTTGGCTGCTATTGACTTACAACATGCACTAAACAGGTAAGCTAGTTTGGCTGCTTCTGACTTACAACATGCACCAAACAGGTAAGGTAGTCTGGCTGCTTCAGACTTTCAACATGAACCAAACAGGTAAGCTAGTTTGGCTGCTTATTACTTACAACATGCACAAAACAGGTAAGGTAGTCTGGCTGCTTCAGACTTACAATATGTACCAAACAGGTAAGCTATATTGGCTGCTTCTGACCTACAACATGCACTAAACAGGTAAAGTAGTTTGGCTTCTTCTGACTTACAACATGCACCAAACAGGTAAGCTAGTTTTCCAGCTTCTGACTTACAACATGCACCAAACACATAAGCTAGTTTGGCTGCTTCAAACTTACAACATACACCAAACTGGTAAGCTAGTTTGGCTGCTTCTGACATACAACATGCACCAAACGTAGGCTAGTTTGGCTGCTTTTAACTTACAACATGCACCAAACAGGTAAGGTAGTTTGGTTGCTTCTGCCTTACAACATGCACCAAACAGGTAAGGTAGTTTGGCTGCTTCTGACTTACAACATGCAACCAAGTAATTTAGTTTGGCTGCTTCTGACTTACAACATGCAAGAAATAGGCAAGGTAGTTTGGCTGCTTCTGACTTACAACATAAACCAAACAGGTAAGCTAGTTTGGCTGCTTCTGACATACAACATGCACCAAACGTAGGCTAGTTTGGCTGTTTTTAACTTACAACATGCACCAAACAGGTAAGGTAGTTTGGCTGCTTCTGACTTACAACATGCACCAAACAGGTAAGGTAGTTTGGCTGCTTCTGACTTACAACATGCACCAAACAGGTAAGGTAGTTTGGCTGCTTCTGACTTACAACATGCATGAAATAGGCAAGGTAGTTTGGGCGCTTCCGACTTTCAACATCCACCAAACATGTAAGCTAGTTTGGCTACTTCTGACATACAAAACGCACCAAAAAGGTAAGCTAGCTTTGCTACTTCTGACTTACAACATGCACCAATCAGGTAAGCTAGTTTGGCTACTTCTGACTTAGAATATGTACCAATCAGGTAAGGTAGTTTGGCTGCTTCTGACTTACAAAATGCACCAAACAGGTAAAATAGTTTGGCTTCTTCTGACATACAACATGCACCAAACAGGTAAGCGAATTTGGCTCCTTCTGACTTACAACATGCATCAAAAGGTAAGCTAGTTTGGCTGCTTATGACTTACTACATGCACCAAACAGGTAAGGTAGTTTGGCTGCTTCTGATATACAAAATGCACCAAAAAGGTAGGCTAGTTTGGCTGCTTCTGACTTAATACATGCGCCAAACAGGTAAGGTAGTTTGGCTGCTTCTGACTTACAACATGCACCAAACAGGTAAGCTAGTTTGGCTGATTATGACTTACAACATGCACCATAAATTTAATCAAATTTGGCTTCTTCTGAATTACAACATGCACCAAACAGGTAAGCTAGTTTGGCTGCTTCTGACTGACAACATGCACCAGACAGGTAAGCTAGTTTGGCTTCATCTAACATACAACATGCTCGAAACAGGTAAGCTAGATTGGCTACTTGTGACTTACAACCTGCACCAATCAGGTAAGCTAGTTTGGCTACTTCTGACTTAGAACCTGCACCAGTCAGGTAAGATAGTTTGGCTGCTTCTGACTTAGAGCATGCACCAAACAGGTAAGGTAGTTTGGCTGCTTCTGACTTACAACATGCACCAAACAGGTAAGGTAGTTTACCTGCTTCTGACTTACAACATGCAACAAATAGGTAAGCTACTTTGGCTTCTTCTGACGTACAACATGCACCAAACAGGTAAGCTAGATTGTCTACTTCTGACTTAGAACATGCACAAAAAAGGTAAGGTAGTTTGGCTGCTTCAGACTTACAGCCTGCACCAAACAGGTAAGGTAGTTTGGCTACTTCTGTCTTACAACATGCACCAAACAGGTAATGTCATGTGGCTACATTGACTTACAAGATGGACCAATCATGTAAGCTAGCTTGGCTTTTAATATACAACATGTACAAAACAGGTAAGATAGTTTGGTTGCTATTGACTTACAACATACACTAAAAAGGGAAGCTAGTTTGCCTGCTTCTGACTTACAACATGCACCAAATAGGTAAGCTACTTTAGCAGCTTCTGACTTACAACATGCACTAAACATGTAAGCTAGTTTGGCTACTTCATACTTACAAAATGCATCAAACAGGTAAGATAATTTGGCTGCTTCTGACTTACAACATGCACTGAACAGGTAAGGTAGTTTGGCTGCTTCTGACATATAACATGCACCAAACAGGTAAACTAGTTTGGCTACTTCACTGACAACATGCACCAGTCAGGTAACGTAGTTTGGCTGCTTCTGACTTACAACAGGCACCAAAAAGGTAACGTAGTTTGGCTGCTTTGGACTTACAACATGCACCAAACAGGTAAGCTAGTTTGGCTGCTTCTGAATTAAAACATTCACAAAACATGTAAGCTAGTTTGGCTACTTCTGAAATAATACATGCACCAAAAAGGTAAGCTAGCTGGGCTACTTCTGACTTACAACATGCACAAATCAGGTAAGCTAGTTTCGCTGCTTCGGACTTAGAACATGCACCAATAAGGTAAGCTAGTTTGGCTTCTTCTGACATACAACATGGACCAAAAAGGTAAGTGAGTCTGGCTGCTTCTGACTTTCAACATGCACCAAAAGGTAAGCTAGTTTGGCTGCTTATGATTTACAACATGCACAAAACAGGTAAAGTAGTTAGGCTGCTTCTGACTTAAAACACGCACCAAACATGTAAGATAGTTTGGCTGTTTCTGTATTACAACATGCACCAAACAGGTAAAGTAGATTGGCTGTGACTGACTTACAGCATGCACCAAACAGGTAAGCAAGTTTGGCTGATTCTGACTTACAACATGCACCAAACAGATAAGCTAGTTTGACTTCTTCTGACTTACAACATGCACCAAACAGGTAAGGGAGTTTGGCTTCTTCTGACATACAACATGCTCCAAACAGGTAAACTAGATTGGCTACTTGTGACTTACAACATGCACCAATTAAGTAAGCTAGTTTGGCAACTTCTAACTAGGAACATGCACCAATCAGGTAGGCTAGTTTGGCTGATTCTGACTTAGAGCATGCACTAAACAGGTAAAATAGTTTGGCTGCTTCTAACTTACAACATCCACCAAACGGGTAAAGTAGTTTGGCTGTGACTGACTTACAACATGCACCAAACAGGTAAGCTAATTTGGCTGATTCTGACTTACAACATGCACCAAATAGGTAAGCTAGTTTGACTTCCTCTGACATACAACATGCATCAAACAGGTAAAAGAGTTTGGCTTCTTCTGACATACAACATGCTCCAAACAGGTAAACTAGATTGGCTACTTGTGACTTACAACATGCACCAATTAAGAAAGCTAGTTTGGTGACTTCTAACTTAAAACATGCACCAATCAGTTAAGCTAGTTTAGCTGCTTCTGACTTAGAGCATGCACTAAACAGGTAAGGTAGTTTGGCTGCTTCTGACTTACAACATGCACCAAACAGGTAAGCTAGTTTGGCTTCTTAAGACATACAAAATGCACCAAACAGGTAAGCTAGATTGGCTACTTCTGACTCACAACATGCACCAATCAGGAAAGCTAGTTTGGCTAATTCTGACTTAGAACATGCACAAATCAGGAAAGGTAGTTTGTCTGCTTCTGACTTACAGCATGCACCAAACAGGTAAAGTAGTTTGGCTGCTTCTGACTTACAACATGCACCAAACATGTAATGTCATTTGGCTACTTCTGACTTACAATATGCACCAAACATGTAATCTAGTTTGGCTGCTTCTAACTTACAACATGCACCAAATAGGAAAGGTAGTTTGGCTGATATTGACTTACAATGTGCACTAAACAGGTAAGCTAGTTTGGCTGCTTATTATTTACAACATGCACCAAACAGGTAAGCTATATAGGCTGCTTCAGACCAACAACATGCACTAAACAGGTAAGGTAGTTTGGCTGCTTTTGACTTACAACATGCACCAAACAGGTAAGCTAGTTTTGCAGCTTCTGACTTACAACATGCACCAAACATGTAAGCTAGTTTGGCTGCTTCAGACTTACAACATGCACCAAACAGGTAAGCTAGTTTGGCTGTTTCTGACTTACAACATGCACCAAACAGGCAAGGTAGTTTGGCTGCTTCTGACTTACTACATGCACCAAACAGGTAAGCTAGTTTGGCTGCTTCTGACTTAAAACATGCGCCAAACATGTAGGCCGGTTTGGCTGCTTCTGTCTTACAACATGCACCAAACAGGTAAGGTAGCTTGGCTGCTACTGACTTACAACATGCATCAAACAGGTAAGCTAGGTTGGCTTCTTCTGACATACAACATGCTCCAAACAGGTAAGCTAGATTGGCTGCCTCTGACTTACAGCATTCACCAAACAGATAAGGTAGTTTGGCTGCTTCTGACGTACAACATGCACCAAACAGGTAAGCTAGATTGGCTTATTATGAGATACAAAATGCACCAAACAGGTAAGCTAGATCGGATACTTCTGACTTACAACATGCACCAATCATGTAAGGTAGTTTGGCTACTTATGACTTAGAACATGCACCAAACAGATAAGCTAGTTCGGCTGCTTATGACTTAGAACATGCACCAAACAGATAAGCTAGTTCGGCTGCTTCTGACTAGCAACATGCACCAAACAGGTAAGCTAATTTGGCTGCTTTTGACTTGTAACATGCACCAAACAGGTAATGTCATTTGGCTGCTTCTGAATTAAAACATGGACCAAACAGGTAAGCTAATCTGGCTGCTTCTGACTTACAACATGCACCATACATGTAAGCTAGTTTGGCTGCTTCTAACTTACAACATGCACCAAACAGGTAAGGTAGTCCGGCTGCTTCAGACTTTCAACATGCACCATACATGTAAGCTAGTTTGGCTGCTTCTGACTAGCAACACGCACCAAACAGGTAAGCTAGTTTGGCTGCTTTTGACGTGTAACATGCACCAAACAGGTAATGTAATTTGGCTGCTTCTGACTTAAAAAATAGACCAAACAGGTAAGGTAGTTTGGCTGCTATTGACTTACAACATGCACTAAACAGGTAAGCTAGTTTGGCTGCTTCTGACTTACAACATGCACCAAACAGGTAAGGTAGTCTGGCTGCTTCAGACTTTCAACATGAACCAAACAGGTAAGCTAGTTTGGCTGCTTATTACTTACAACATGCACAAAACAGGTAAGGTAGTCTGGCTGCTTCAGACTTACAACATGTACCAAACAGGTAAGCTATATTGGCTGCTTCTGACCTATAACATGCACTAAACAGGTAAAGTAGTTTGGCTTCTTCTGACTTACAACATGCACCAAACAGGTAAGCTAGTTTTCCAGCTTCTGACTTACAACATGCACCAAACACATAAGCTAGTTTGGCTGCTTCAAACTTACAACATACACCAAACTGGTAAGCTAGTTTGGCTGCTTCTGACATACAACATGCACCAAACGTAGGCTAGTTTGGCTGTTTCTAACTTACAACATGCACCAAACAGGTAAGGTAGTTTGGTTGCTTCTGCCTTACAACATGCACCAAACAGGTAAGGTAGTTTGGCTGCTTCTGACTTACAACATGCAATCAAGTAATTTAGTTTGGCTGCTTCTGACTTACAACATGCAAGAAATAGGCAAGGTAGTTTGGCTGCTTCTGACTTACAACATAAACCAAACAGGTAAGCTAGTTTGGCTGCTTCTGACATACAACATGCACCAAACGTAGGCTAGTTTGGCTGCTTTTAACTTAGAACATGCACCAAACAGGTAAGGTAGTTTGGCTGCTTCTGACTTACAACATGCACCAAACAGGTAAGGTAGTTTGGCTGCTTCTGACTTACAACATGCACCAAACAGGTAAGGTAGTTTGGCTGCTTCTGACTTACAACATGCATGAAATAGGCAAGGTAGTTTGGGCGCTTCTGACTTTCAACATCCACCAAACAGGTAAGCTAGTTTGGCTACTTCTGACTTACAACATGCACTAAACAGATACTGTAGTTTGGCTTATTCTGACATAAAACATGCACTAAACAGGTAAGGTAGTTTGGCTGCTTCTGACTTACAACATGCACCAAACAGGTAAGCTAGTTTGGCAGCTTCTGACTTACAACATGCACCAAACACTTAAGCTAGTTTGGCTACTTCAGACTTACAACATGCACCAAACAGGTAAGATAGTTTGGCTTATTATGACATAAAACATGCACTAAACAGGTAAGGTAGTTTGGCTGCTTCTGTCTTACAACATGCACCAAACAGGTAAGGTAGTTTGGCTGCTTCTGACTTACAACATGCACTAAACTGGTAGGCTAGTTTGGCTGCCGCTGACTTACTAAATGCACCCAATATGTAGGCTGGGTTGGCTGCTTCTGTATTACAACATGCACCAAACAGGTAAGGTAGTTTGGCTGATTCTGACTTACAACATGCACCAAACAGGTAAGCTAGTTTGGCTGATTCTAAATTACAACATGCACCAAACAGGTAAGCTAGGTTGGCTTCTTCTGACATACAACATGCCTCAAACAGTTAAGCTAGATTGGCTATTTCTGACTTACAACATGCACCAATCAGGGAAGCTAGTTTGGCTACTTCTGACTTAGAACATGCTCCAATCAGGTAAGCTAGTTTGGCTGCTTCTGATTTACAGCATGCACCAAATAGGTAAGGTAGTCTGGCTGCTTCAGACTTTCAACATGAACCAAACAGGTAAGCTAGTTTGGCTGCTTATTACTTACAACATGCACAAAACAGGTAAGGTAGTCTGGCTGCTTCAGACTTACAACATGTACCAAACAGGTAAGCTATATTGGCTGCTTCTGACCTACAACATGCACTAAACAGGTAAAGTAGTTTGGCTTCTTCTGACTTACAACATGCACCAAACAGGTAAGCTAGTTTTCCAGCGTCTGACTTACAACATGCACCAAATACATAAGCTAGTTTGGCTGCTTCAAACTTACAACATACACCAAACTGGTAAGCTAGTTTGGCTGCTTCTGACATACAACATGCACCAAACGTAGGCTAGTTTGGCTGCTTCTAACTTACAACATGCACCAAACAGGTAAGGTAGTTTGGTTGCTTCTGCCTTACAACATGCACCAAACAGGTAAGGTAGTTTGGCTGCTTCTGACTTACAACATGCAATCAAGTAATTTAGTTTGGCTGCTTCTGACTTACAACATGCAAGAAATAGGCAAGGTAGTTTGGCTGCTTCTGACTTACAACATAAACCAAACAGGTAAGCTAGTTTGGCTGCTTCTGACATACAACATGCACCTAACGTAGGCTAGTTTGGCTGCTTTTAACTTACAACATGCACCAAACAGGTAAGGTAGTTTGGCTGCTTCTGACTTACAACATGCACCAAACAGGTAAGGTAGTTTGGCTGCTTCTGACTTACAACATGCACCAAACAGGTAAGGTAGTTTGGCTGCTTCTGACTTACAACATGCATGAAATAGGCAAGGTAGTTTGGGCGCTTCTGACTTTCAACATCCACCAAACAGGTAAGCTAGTTTGGCTACTTCTGACTTACAACATGCACTAAACAGATACTGTAGTTTGGCTTATTCTGACATAAAACATGCACTAAACAGGTAAGGTAGTTTGGCTGCTTCTGACTTACAACATGCACCAAACAGGTAAGCTAGTTTGGCAGCTTCTGACTTACAACATGCACCAAACACTTAAGCTAGTTTGGCTACTTCAGACTTACAACATGCACCAAACAGGTAAGATAGTTTGGCTGCTTCTGACTTACAACATGCACTAACCAGGTAAGGTAGTTTGGCTGCTTCTGTCTTACAACATGCACCAAACAGGTAAGCTAGTTTGGCTGCTTCTGACTTACAACATGCACTAAACTGGTAGGCTAGTTTGGCTGCCGCTGACTTACTAAATGCACCAAACATGTAGGCTGGGTTGGCTGCTTCTGTATTACAACATGCACCAAACAGGTAAGGTAGTTTGGCTGATTCTGACTTACAACATGCACCAAACAGGTAAGCTAGTTTGGCTGATTCTAAATTACAACATGCACCAAACAGGTAAGCTAGGTTGGCTTCTTCTGACATACAACATGCTTCAAACAGTTAAGCTAGATTGGCTATTTCTGACTTACAACATGCACCAATCAGGGAAGCTAGTTTGGCTACTTCTGACTTAGAACATGCTCCAATCAGGTAAGCTAGTTTGGCTGCTTCTGATTTACTGCATGCACCAAATAGGTAAGGTAGTTTGGCTGCTTCTGACATACAACATGCACCAAACAGGTAAGCTAGTTTGGCTGATTCTAAATTACAACATGCACCAAACAGGTAAGCTAGGTTGGCTTCTTCTGACATACAACATGCTCCAAACAGGTAAGCTAGATTGGCTATTTCTGACTTACAACATGCTCCAATCAGGGAAGCTAGTTTGGCTGCTTCTGATTTACAGCATGCACCAAATAGGTAAGGTAGTTTGGCTGCTTCTGACTTACAACATGCACCAAACAGGTAAGCTAGTTTGGCTGATTCTAAATTACAACATGCACCAAACAGATAAGCTAGTTCGGCTGCTTCTGACTAGCAACACGCACCAAACAGGTAAGCTAATTTGGCTGCTTTTGACTTGCAACATGCACCAAACAGGTAATGTCGTTTGGCTGCTTCTGAATTAAAACATGGACCAAACAGGTAAGCTAATCTGGCTGCTTCTGACTTACAACATGCACCATACATGTAAGCTAGTTTGGCTGCTTCTAACTTACAACATGCACCAAACAGGTAAGGTCGTCCGGCTGCTTCAGACTTTCAACATGAACCAAACAGGTAAGCTAGTTTGGCTTCTTCTGACATACAACATGCACCAAACAGGTAAGCTAGTTTGGCTGCTTTTGACTTGTAACATGCACCAAACAGGTAATGTCATTTGGCTGCTTCTGACTTAAAAAATAGACCAAACAGGTAAGGTAGTTTGGCTGCTATTGACTTACAACATGCACTAAACAGGTAGGCTAGTTTGGCTGCTTCTGACTTACAACATGCACCAAACAGGTAAGGTAGTCTGGCTGCTTCAGACTTACAACATGTACCAAACAGGTAAGCTATATTGGCTGCTTCTGACCTACAACATGCACTAAACAGGTAAGGTAGTTTGGCTTCTTCTGACTTACAACATGCACCAAACAGGTAAGCTAGTTTTCCAGCTTCTGGCTTGCAACATGCACCAAACACATAAGCTAGTTTGGCTGCTTCAAACTTACAACATGCACCAAACTGGTAAGCTAGTTTGGCTGCTTCTGACTTACAACATGCATTAAACAGGTAAGGTAGTTTGGCTACTTCTGACATACAACATGCACTAAACAGGTAAGCTAGTTTGGCTGCTATTGACTTACAACATGCACCAAACAGGTAAGCTAGTTTGGCTGCTTCTGACTTACAACATGCACCAAACAGGTAAGGTAGTTTGGCTGCTTCTGACTTACAACATGCACCAAACAGGTAAGGTAGTTTGGCTGCTTCTGACTTACAACATCCTCCAAACAGGTAAGGTAGTTTGGCTGCTTCTGACTTACAACATGCACCAAACAGGTAAGGTAGTTTGGCTGCTTCTGACTTACAACATGCACCAAACAGGTAAGCTAGTTTGGCTGCTTCTGACTTTCAACATGCACCAAACAGGTAAGATAGTTTGGCTGCTTCTGACTTACAACATGCACTAACCAGGTAAGGTAGTTTGGCTGCTTCTGTCTTACAACATGCACCAAACAGGTAAGCTAGTTTGGCTACTTCAGACTTACAACATGCACCAAACAGGTAAGCTAGTTTGGCTGCTTCTGACTTACAACATGCACTAAACTGGTAGGCTAGTTTGGCTGCTTCTGACTTACAACATGCACCAAACAGGTAAGCTAGTTTGGCTGCTTCTGTATTACAACATGCACCAAACAGGTAAGGTAGTTTGGCTGATTCTGACTTACAACATGCACCAAACAGGTAAGCTAGTTTGGCTGATTCTAAATTACAACATGCACCAAACAGGTAAGCTAGTTTGGCTGCTTCTGACTTACAACATGCACTAAACTGGTAGGCTAGTTTGGCAGCTTCTGACTTACTAAATGCACCAAACATGTAGGCTGGGTTGGCTGCTTCTGTATTACAACATGCACCAAACAGGTAAGGTAGTTTGGCTGCTTCTGACTTACAACATGCACCAAACAGGTAAGCTAGTTTGGCTGATTCTGAATTACAACATGCACCAAACAGATAAGCTAGTTTGGCTGCTTCTGACTTACAACATGCACCAAATAGATAAGGTAGTTTGGCTGCTTCTGACTTACAACATAAACCAAACACGTAAGCTAGTTTGGCTGCTTCTGACATACAACATGCACCAAACGTAGGCTAGTTTGGCTGCTTTTAACTTACAACATGCACCAAACAGGTAAGGTAGTTTGGCTGCTTCTGACTTACAACATGCACCAAACAGGTAAGGTAGACTGGCTGCTTCATTTGGCTGCTTCTGACTACTTACAACATGAACCAAACAGGTAAGCTAGTTTGGCTGCTTATTACTTACAACATGCACAGAACAGGTAAGGTAGTCTGGCTGCTTCAGACTTACAACATGTACCAAACAGGTAAGCTATATTGGCTGCTTCTGACCTACAACATGCACTAAACAGGTCAGGTAGTTTGGCTTCTTCTGACTTACAACATGCACCAAACAGGTAAGCTAGTTTTCCAGCTTCTGACTTACAACATGCACCAAACACATAAGCTAGTTTGGCTGCTTCAAACTTACAACATGCACCAAACTGGTAAGCTAGTTTGGCTGCTTCTGACTTACAACATGCATTAAACAGGTAAGGTAGTTTGGCTTCTTCTGACATACAACATGCACTAAACAGGTAAGCTAGTTTGGCTGCTTCTGACATACAACATGCACCAAACGTAGGCTAGTTTGGCTGCTTCTAACTTACAACATGCACCAAACAGGTAAGGTAGTTTGGTTGCTTCTGCCTTACAACATGCACCACAAACAGGTAAGGTAGTTTGGCTGCTATTGACTTACAACATGCACTAAACGGGTAAGCTAGTTTGGCTGCTTTTGACTTACAACATGCACCAAACAGGTAAGGTAGTTTGGCTGCTTCTGACTTACAACATGCAACCAAGTAATTTAGTTTGGCTGCTTCTGACTTACAACATGCAAGAAATAGGCAAGGTAGTTTGGCTGCTTCTGACTTACAACATAAACCAAACAGGTAAGCTAGTTTGGCTGCTTCTGACATACAACATGCACCAAACGTAGGCTAGTTTGGCTGCTTTTAACTTACAACATGCACCAAACAGGTAAGGTAGTTTGGCTGCTTCTGACTTACAACATGCACCAAACAGGTAAGGTAGTTTGGCTGCTTCTGACTTACAACATGCACAAAATATGCAAGGTAGTTTGAGTGCTTCTGACTTACAACATCCTCCAAACAGGTAAGGTAGTTTGGCTGCTTCTGACTTACAACATGCACCAAACAGGTAAGGTAGTTTGGCTGCTTCTGACTTACAACATGCACGAAACAGATGGCTAGTTTGGCTACTTCTGACTTACAACATGCACTAAACAGGTAAGGTAGTTTGGCTGCTAAAGACTTACAACATGCACCCAGCAGCTAAGCTAGTTTGGCTGCTTCTGACTCACAACATGCACCAAACAGGTAAGCTAGTTTGGCTACTTCTGACTTACAACATGCACCAAACAGGTAAGGTAGTTTGGCTGCTTCTGACTTACAATATGCTCCAAACAGATAAGGTATTTTGGTTGATTGTGACTTACAACATGCACCAAACAGGAAGGTAGTTTGGCTGCTTCTGACTTACAACATGCACCAAACAGGTAAGCTAGTTTGGCTGCTTCTGACTTACAACATGCACCAAACATGTAGGCTAGTTTGGCTGCTTCTGACTTACAACATGCACCAAACAGGTAAGGTAGTTTGGCTGATTCTGACTTACAACATGCACCAAACAGGTAAGCTAGTTTGGCTGATTCTGAATTACAACATGCACCAAACAGGTAAGCTAGGTTGGCTTCTTCTGACATACAACATGCACTAAACAGTTAAGCTAGTTTGGCTATTTCTGACTTACAACATGCACCAAACAGGGAAGCTAGTTTGGCTGCTTCTGTATTACAACATGCACCAAACAGGTAAGGTAGTTTGGCTGCTTCTGATTTACAGCATGCACCAAATAGCTAAGGTAGTTTGGCTGCTTCTGACTTACAACATGCACCAAACAGGTAAGCTAGTTTGGCTGATTCTAAATTACAACATGCACCAAACAGGTAAGCTAGGTTGGCTTCTTCTGACATACAACATGCTCCAAACAGGTAAGCTAGATTGGCTATTTCTGACTTACAACATGCACCAATCAGGGAAGCTAGTTTGGCTACTTCTGACTTAGAACATGCTCCAATCAGGTAAGCTAGTTTGGCTGCTTCTGATTTACAGCATGCACCGAATAGATAAGGTAGTTTGGTTGCTTCTGACTTACAACGTGCACCAAAAAGGTATGCTAGTTTGGCTGATTCTGACTTACAGCATGCACTAAACAGGTAAGGTAGTTTGATGCCTTCTGACATACAACATGCACCAAACAGGTAAGCTAGTTTGGCTACTTCTGACTTACAACATGCACCAGTCAGGTAGCACTGTTTGGCTGCTTCTACCTTACAACATGCACAAAACAGATAACGTAGTTTGGCTGCTTTGGACTTTCAACATGCACCAAACAGGTAAGCTAGTTTAAAACATAGCGAAGGCTCCTCAGTTGGTCACTTGAAATAATTTTATTACTTACAATGCACCGAAAAAAAAAACAATAACATTGTAAACATACATAAAAATAAAAGTACTAAGCGCTTTCACCCTGGAACACATACGGACATCTTCAGAGTACTGGCAAGATGTCTAAGCAACAACAGTTAAATACATAAGTCCTTAATTACACAATGCCTATCATTAGTTGATTGATTAAACAGTTTTTTTAAAAAACATTGCACATTGTTAATAACTAATAAGAATATGACACAATTGATAAAAAATGTAAAATATGAAATAGAACATAATATAATATAATATAATGTAATAAATATTTTAAATATTATAAATATGTATTGTAGTAAAAATACCATTGTAAAGGTAAAAATACTATAAAAACTAATGTATATTGATAGAAAAATAAAAATAAAATTGAGTATATGTACATAGTATCTTGTGATATTCCTACATTAGAAAACTATTAGCATAATTATGAACTCATTTTCACTAAAAAGAACTAAAATATCAAATACAATGTGATCTTTGTTTTAAAATACTTGAAATAGAGATATGCCCATTAATGCCAGGTGAACAACTAGCATTGAGTCTTAACTGCCACACACATTCTTTGGCTTCTAACAAATTATCATAATCTCCTCCTTTCTCCCAGTAATTGGGAATTCTATCAATTACAAAAAATATAAATCTCTTAAAATTCTCACATTTAGTGCTATGTGCAAATAAAGCATTCACCATCTTTTTATTTTTGATGTCTCTATTATGTTCCAAAATGCGTTCCCTCAATTTCCTGGTTGTTTTCCCTACGTAGTATGCAGGACAAGAAACACATGTAGCCAAATTCACCACCATTTTAGTATTACAATCGCAGTGTCCTGGGCATTTGATTGATCTCCCATATCCTTGCACCATAGTATAATGTCCATCATTCACAAATTTACAACTTTTACAAAAAACACATTTACTCATTTTTGACATAGTATATATTCGGCTCTTATAGTTGTTTTCCATACTTTCTTTAAGATTGGTGCCCCGACTATACATAACCTTGGGAAAATGCCCTATTATTTCATTGTATTCAGTTTTATTGGCAAAGACACTAAACCAAGTGTCATTTAATATTTGGACTATAGTGTCTGAATGCTCATTAAATGGTAAAATAAACACATCTCTTTTGTTAGTGTCAGTCTTGTCTATAGACATTCTGTTTAGTCCATATTTCAGGATTGGTTTATATACAGTATTTCTTTTCATCAAAACTTCTTCCTTTATTTGATTAACTAAGTTTGATGGATAGCCCCTGTCTAAAAACATATTACATATTACCTTTAATTCATGAATAAAATTGGTATATTCACTAATAATACGTGATAGCCTAACCATCTGACCTTTAACAAGGTTCTTTTTTTGAAAATATGGATGGTAGCTGTCATAATGAAGGAAGGAATTTGAGTATGTTTGTTTACGGAAAATATTGGATTCAACCATGTTATTGTTAAAATACATACTTATATCCAAATATTCCACTTTTCTTCATGTGTTTTGGTTGTAAAATTAAAAAAAGTTGATGTTGAACCTAAATAGCATATAAATTCACTTAATTCTTCCTTGTTGCCCTTCCAAAAAATTAAAATGTCATCCAGGTATCTGACATAAAATGATATTTTTGCTCAGAACCTGGAGGAAAAAATACTTTCAGTCTCCCACTGAGCTAGTACTAAATTCGCGTAAATGGGAGCACATCTGGCCCCCATTGCTACCCCTGTGCTTTGTCTGAAATATTCACCTTCCATGTACATAAAATTGTTGTACAGGACCATTTCCATCATCTCTACTAATAACTTGCATTTAACAGTGTGTAATCCACTGTATCTATCTAAAATTGTCTCAAACATTTCCAGACCCAACTTATGCGGTATAACTGAAAATAGATTTATCACATCAGTGGTGACCATAATGGTGCCATCAATGTTGTTCTCCATATTGTCTTAATTTATCTAGGCAATGCCAAGAATCTTTGATAATGTGGGGGAAATGATTAAGAATATCTTTGCAATAATAATCAATATACCTGGCTATAGCTTCTAATTTTGAACCCTTGGCTGAAACAATCGGTCTAAAGGGAGGATTGTTAACACATTTGTGTGTTTTCAGAATGCCAAAAATTGATGGAGTGACAGGATGTTCCACAATAAGATATTCATATTCAAGTTTATCAATCATTCCTTCGATCAAGTAATCATAAAGTAACCAGTCTATCTTTGTATAGGCCCTATTCATCTCAAATTTAGGTACTTTTTCATAGGTTTTGTCATCATCTAGCATGTTGGTAATTTTATTTATGTAGTCTATTTTGGTCATTATTACCACCCCACCACCCTTATCAGGCTTCATAACTCTATATTTGTCATTGGTGGTGAGTTCTTTTAGACAGAATCTCTCTGTACTAGTAAGATTGTTTTCTTTAATCGTAGATACTTTGACCACTCTACATAATTGTGATTCACATAGCATCTCAAATAGATGTATAGTAGGATTCTGAGGTGGTATAAATGTACTAGATCTTTTAAAGGCCAAGCTACCTAAATCCGGTTCAACCCCCTTGTTCTGGTTGGCAAAAAACATTTTTAAGTTTAACAATCTTGTGTAAATTTTTAAATTAATAAGTAATCTACCTATATCATGTTTGAAATTAGGAACAAAGGTGAAACCTTTCTTGAAAAGTGCAAGAAATTCTGAACCAAGACTAGTACCGGTATAATTGTACATACTGAAACCTCCATCTACAATAGTTATAAAGGAAGGTTTTTCTTCTTCTACGTTAATCTGCAAGTCACCACTCTGTGTGCAATTTATATCATTGTCTCCATTTTCACACAACCCACTGTTCTCTGAAAGATCATTATCAAACAACAATTCACAACCTTCACTTAATACTGTACAGACAGTAGAGTTTCACAGGAACAAATCACTCAGGTGATGATAAACCAAAGGTGTATTTAATGACAAAAATCCACAAGAAAAAACAAATAAAATGTGAGCGCTTTCGTTAAACAAGTGTTAACTTCATCAGACACCATTAAAATATAAGACAGCCATTTATATACATATAAAAAACACTCTGATTGGGTAAGCAAAGAGAGGCAGCTAGCTAAGCAGCACTGAGACAGAACATTAATTAATCCCTTGATGACTGTGTTACAGTTGAAACTGTTGCATCTTAAATACAACTAAAACTTGTAATTAAAAGATAAATTATTAGTCTCATACTTGTGTCATGAATGATTCTAAATAGGATAAAACTAAAACCAAAGTAATTTTTAAAATCTCATGTTAAATATTCACATAATGCTAAAATGTTTACCAATGCCAAATACATACAAAAGTGCTTGTGCTTAACAGATGTTTTGAGATGTTTTGTTCCTTTCTAGGGCTTTTTATTAGGACTAATAATTTATCTTTTAATTACAAGTTTTAGTTGCATTTAAGATTGCTTACCCAATCAGAGTGTTTTTATATGTATATAAATGGCTGTCTTACATTTTAATGGTGTCTGATGAAGTCAACACTTGTTTAACAAAAGCGATCACATTTTATTTGTTTTTCTTGTGGAGTTTTATCATTAAATGCACCTTTGGTTTATCATCAACTGAGTGATTTGTGCCTGTGAAACTCTGCCTGCCAGCATTTCTTTTTATTTAGTATGTATGCAAAATGAACAGCTATGTATGGGGCAAACTTTTTTGGGAACAGATTGCCCTTTTTTTAAGGTGAGAGTGGGATGTTGGGGAAGGATATTAGGTATGATTGGGGAGGTAGTATGGGTAGGAAGACAGACAAGACAGACAAGACAGCATACAGGGGTGGTATATGACACATTTGGGGGGGTAAACACCTTGGCCGGGGAGGGGTGTTTGGGAATAGGAAGCCCATGAGCCTCCAAATGGATACAGTGGGACTGAGGTCCCCACTCATGGGCAATCACTACTGCACCTTCACTGCCCTGAAGGTGGCTGTGCTGGGGGCTGAGAAGGAGGGGCAGGCTGACCCTCTAATTGTGCCATGCAGCCCTCAAGCTGGCGTAGCAGATCTTCAAACCCTTTCAGAGCTAGCTACGCACCAATCACCGGATTTGGCTTCAGGTGACAGGATCCTGTCTATGCCTGCTCCCAGAGGGGGGCGAGCCCCATCCCATGAGGCAGATCCACCTGAAGGTGGTGCAGGACAAGTGGAGGAGGAGGTCCCAAGGTGGGTCCCAGATGTGCTGGGGCCTGGTGCCATGGCCAGATGAGGTGGGAGAGGTGGGTCCACTGGGACCGGCCTTCCCAAACGTGCTATGGTGTTACAGTTTTAGAACATATGTGGGTTAGTAATAGTCAACACAATCCAGGATTAGTTATAACATCATGCATAGATATTCCCATTAACCCAAAATGACAGATTTGCAACAGTTGCATAGAAAACAGAACACATGCATATATGGAACCACAGTGGCCATTACAATGGCATGCAGGTTACATTGATAGCAACAGGCCACCAATGATAGTATTTCAACATGGAACATTAATTGAAATACATTTCAATATTTGTTGAACAATAGGACATATGTCCCAACAGTAGGTTTGGTGTAAAACATACCCATTGATTTGTGTATTTAGATAATTGTTGCAGATATGGCGGGGGGGATGCCAATTAATAACTTGTATATCTTTGCAGTACTCACAACTTTAATGATCATTGCTCTAATTATTGCTCTACAGGTATTATTACAATATCCTATGGCCGTGGTTTGGCCAGTGGTATGTTTGTACACAGTGTACAACTCAACCGTCTTATAGCTACTTTCTACTTCACTTACCTGGAAGACCTGTGGGGGGGAATGTTTCTTAACACTGCCTGATTGTTTCTGCACATATTCCCAAAATCCTAGTTAAAATTATGCATACAGATTACTACTACTCCCAGGAGTCAAACCATGACTGTGTCTGCTAAAAATGCAACAATTTGTATATCATCAGAGTTAGCTGTTAAGAAACTGCTGTTTTTTTCTTCAGTGTTTTTTAAGTCTCTCTTGGTTGTACAATCTGACCTTGTAATTATAACATTCTTATACAGACATTCTAGACATATTTTTATGTAGCACAGTGTTGGAAACAGTGGCTAACACTACATTACTATTCAGATATCAGATCTTGGTGAATGCAACTTTTCAAGCCATACAATACCAGAGTAAACACAACCAGTCCAGGATTTAGAACTTTATTGCCAGGCAGTTACACTTTTATTTAAATATGACCTGTATGGGAAGATTACTGTCATATTGTCTGGTTTATTCAGTACAAACCATACACATTTTTGTACTGCCAGGTGACATTTTACTCCTTTATATTTATTTGGCATGATTACTATAAGCAGGATTGTTACTCACCAGCCTCACGACGCAGCCTTTGCAACTTACTGGCATAGGTTTCCTGGTTCACAGCCTGCTCAGCTGGAGCTATAATGGAAATAGAGAAACATTTATGCATACCTATCAATTGCATACACAGGCTGGACTTTGGTAAACAGTTATTGCTATGAATACTTACACACTGCTGGGACATCTCCCATCTCTCTCTTGCTTCTTGGACCCACTGTTCCAAGAGATCTCTCTTCCTCCATTTCAAGTCAGCATAGTGCTACTGGACCTGCTCGCCAGTCCGAGGGATATAAATGGCACTGGTGAGATCATGAGCGAGACTTTTCCAGGCTTCCATTTTGTATTGGGAGCCATGGTACTGGTCCTGCAGCAGTCTCACGCCATATTTTTTTACCAGGAGTCCTACCATGACCTTGGACTCCTGTATGCCCCAGCACTGCACCCGAAAGTGCATTCCCTCTCCAACACCTGCCATACTGCCTACAATGGAGAGCTACAACCAGTTATGAGCTGTATTTCCATCTGCAGGGTTTAAATATGACCAATTTCCCACCCTTTGCCGTGATTGGATGGTTTTGAATATGCTGAGCTAAGCTAAGCTAAGCTACGGGCAAACCTGCTTAGTTAAGGTTGGCAGTGCTTAAAGGGGCATGCTCAACATTGCTTACCAATGGGCAAATCCACTTATCTGGGCTACTCATTGCTTA
This sequence comes from Protopterus annectens, assembly GCF_019279795.1. NCBI lineage: Eukaryota > Metazoa > Chordata > Ceratodontiformes > Protopteridae > Protopterus > Protopterus annectens. The sequence continues at coordinate 915,516,188 of NC_056725.1, read as the reverse complement.
GTAGTCATATGTACACAATGTTTACACCCAGTCAGCATAGCTGTGCAATGCTTAGCATTGCTTATATTTTATCTTATTGGACTACCACCTGTATGGGATTGACTCATCATTCATTACGTAATATAGATTTATTTACCTTCCCTGACATCCCCCAATGTGCTGTAATTATATTTATTCTTGTGTGACTATACTGTATGGGGCACTTGTTTTATATGAGGGTTTTGCTACTTTATTACACTGACACCTCACATCTGGGCCTAATACACTTCTCTGGTTGAGAAAAATAAGTTACTTCCTACATATATATATATATATATATATATATATATATATATATATATATATATATATATATATATATATAAATTAAAATTGTAATGTTTACACATAGCAAAGTGGAAATGTATTTGATGAGACTCAAACCATGAATGACTATGCGCTAACTGCTACACTATTGCTTATGTTGGATGTCTATTTCTTTTTAACTTATCCTGCCATTTCAGCTGAGCTAAGCGTAGGTAAGCAACGGGTACACCTGTGCAGCTACGCTTAAACTTTACTGCATATGAGAAAAAAAAATATTTGTTGTGTTTTTTACTTTGTACGCTTCAGAATATCCATGCTAATGCTGAACCTGTTATTCTATCAACTTTATGGCTTTGTAGGGATGATTGTCCCTTATGGCTTTGTCCAGATTCCTCACTGTGATGGGTTGGGAGGTGTGCGCTATGTGCTTCATACCCTGCCGTATAGTCATGCTTATGCTAAACCTGTTATTCTATCCACTTTCTGGCTTTGTAGGGACGATTGTCCTTTATGGGTTTGTCCTGATTTCTTATCCTGATGGGTTGGGGGTTTTGCGAACATTCTCATTCAATTTAAATTGCTGTATGGCAATTCTAGTGTACAGGGGGCATGTGTATTGTGAGAACACTGCTCTCAGACACACCCCCTGCACTCATACATGGAACCATGTCCATTTTACAGCATGGCAGCATGCCTTCATGAATATGCATGGCACGCTGCCTTGCTGCACGGGAACGGTTCCCTCTGTGCAAGATTAAGCTACTCTTGCACAGAAGTTTGCTGAATCCTGGGGATGATCTTTACAAACTCTAACTTTACAATGGATTACAACAGGTAGGCAATAGTGATGACTATGCAGGATGTATGCTAGGACAATGCATTAATATATGTCACACTTGTATTACTGCCTTTGCCAAATAGATGGAGCTCCAGGAAATGCTACCTTAAATTGTCTGTGCCCTGCAACAGGATAGCAACAAAGGGGTAACAATGACTAATGTTCCAGGAGCATGCTGGGGAAATACAGCCTTATATATCATCCTTATAGTAGCTGCAAAACGTTGCCATATGTGGAGATTATCCTGCAACTAAATGACTCCAACTGATCAGCAGTGTCAACTGTGTTACACAAATACTGTGACGGCACACCCTCATGTTACCCTTAAAATACTGATACTAAGAGACAGATAAAACTGTCAGCAGTGCTGTTTTATATGGAGTGTGTCCATCTCTGGATGGCTACAGGTAAACAACAGAAACTACTGTGAAGGATACATGCAGAAAAAAAACATATTATGTAATATCTGCATTAATTCTATGGACATGAAGGGCGGGACTGTCAGCAATAGTGGTCCATAAGAAGAGCGTCATATCATAAATGTGATTCTAAGAGTCTTACACCACTGTACTCCTAAGTCTCTGGATTAATTAAAGGGGCAGGTAATAAGTATTTATAGTGATATGCAGTAAATACTAATATACTGATAAGGCAGATTTTATCCAAAGAAATAACACGATGTATGTTTACTTTGCTTACATTATGGTTACATGTACAGATACACAAGTGAGAAATCCAAAAATTCTTACATTATTGTACACCAATGTCTTTGGTTTAATTAATGGGGCAATATAACAAACAGTGTGTATGTGCAACTTGGACATTAATTGTAAGACTGACAACACAGATGTTTCTCAAATACACTGATGTAGTTGACTTTGCTTACATTATGATGAAGATTCATAAATGTAGTCAGTATCAATCTGTACAAGTTGCATCTCTCATGTAAAAGTGTTCCTCAACAACAACACATGACAGGAGCACTATATTCATGCCCATGTATAAAACTTACACAGCATAGCAGATGCAATATAATAGATAAGTGGACATACCTTGGCATCATGCATCCCTATGTAAAGGTAATGACCCCATACTTGTGAGAATCTCAGAATATTACAGTCCTGTAGGACATATTGTGAGACATGCTGGCCACTATTTTTAGTTGTCCAATGCCATACTTCATTAATAGGCCTCATTAGCATACAATGTTTCAAAATCTTATTCTCTCTGAAATGATCAGCAGGTCAGGGACTGGTAGCACATAGGACCACTACTGGTAAACACTCACTAACCCAATAGTATGTGACAAAGTCTGCAATTCCTGCAGATAAAGCCAGCAGAGGAAGGAAGAACTGACAGTGACCCAAACCTGGGTCACTTATGCAGCCCAGGTACCTGTAGGAGATAGTGCAGAATATAAGTGATGATGTTATTCCTGTTCAGGTCTTTCATACCAAAGGCTTTTGGTGGCTACTATCCAAAAGTAGGCATCTGTCCCTAAATTGCCACACTGCATAGTGGATTCATAATGTGATTCTGAATTATTCTTTGCAAGGGGGTCACATTATGACTTCAGTTCCAACCTGTTAAATATAAAGGAATTGCAATATGCATTCATGACATAACCTAAGGCTGACCAGACAGAATATGATGTTCACTGAGCACAGCTGCATATACTGTGAAGAGATAGTGGAACATACAAAGCAAAGGCAGTTGTCAGCTACTGAGGAGGTGATAAACATAGCAGCCACAATAATGCAGTCTAGATGTGCATGATCAAAAAGGGCATTTCTGCTGTGAGTACAGACATCTTGTAGAAATACTGTCATTAATTTAACTATGGACATATTTCATATGGATATCTGGTGTCACATAACAGATTATATACTTGATATTATAGCTGTAAGAAGGAGTAGGCTGATGGGACTCTAGCTCTGAGCTGCAGCTTGTATGGAGCAATAGCACAAGGTACTTTTTATATATTACACGTTATAATGTTATGGTGTGTAAAATGGATATGTTGCCTCAGGTATCAGATTAATGTGTTACACTTTGGATCATTACCTATCAGTGAAACTTAATCTGGTGAGAAAATATCTTGCTCTGGCATTATAACTCCGGCAACACCAGTAATGCGGAACCATAGATAACTATTAATGCAGTTTTATATATGACTTTATACCGCATCATATATAATGTACAGAACTATTACTGCTTTGAAGGCACAATCTTCCAAGAGCAATCAAAAGTTTTTAGCTCAAGAATCCATTCTGTTAAACACACATAAGAACATGCAAAACTATTCTGTAAAGAAAGTATGCCACCATACCCAATGCATATCTACATGGTGCACAGATGCATGATGCTTTTTTCCACATAGGTAGAGCATTTTACACTTTGGAGAGTACTCCACACTGGGCAAGTACTGTATCCCACACTGGCTATGTACCAGAGCATATCATGTCTACCCTTGTAGGCATTCACCCCTAATTCTATGTTATGGAAATGGGAGTAGGAACAACAGCAGACTGATGAGGCTTGCATCCTTCTTCATTTATATAAATAGTACACTGGCCTTTTCTTAGAATTGTTAAAGTTCATTTACACTTCAGAAGCTCAGGACAGTGCCTTGCTCCAAGAGTAAATTATTTTTGGAATATGGCCCTATGTAAAGTCCATGGTAGTCGTTCATATTAATTAATTCAAGCAATTCAAAGTGACATTGTTATTATTCTGACATTGTGCTTGCATGTAAATCCAGGTCACTCGTGTAATGATTTAGGAATTGGTGCTATTCTATGTTCATATCAATGGAGTACCTCTTTCAGATATACTCTGTGCATTCACGTGTTATTCTAATTCAAACCATAAAACATATTAAACACCACACTCTGCATCATTAGACAGTTTTCAGTATGATATTACTTTATTCCCCCAGACTCATTTGCTACCTTTCCACAGATGGCCATTATGCTTACTGACTCAGTGGATACTTGCCAGCAGGCTATTCTCACCAAAGCAGTACCTGCTAAACTAAATTGCAGTCCCCATTTTCTACTGTGGTTCTACATATCATCCATCCCCATACCACTACTTGCAAATCTCTGAATGACTAAGGTGACAAACTCTCTAAATTCTGATCTTTTACTGATGACATCTGCATTCAGATATCCTTTGTTAGACAACCATTTCTATTTGCCAGTCCTCTATATAATAATGCATGCATATACATGTGCTTTAACTATCATAATCAAAAGATAAATCACATGCCGAAACCCTAACCTCCGTTATGCCATAGGACATTAGAAAGCCAACAGATTGTAGAAAGACGTCATATGAAAAACCCTATTCAAGTTCACAGGAGTTTGTGTTCAGCCACTTGATGACAAGTAGACAACAAAAGTGACCACAGTTTAAGATGCATGCTAGCCTGATATACACTCTGATGTTACACTTGCAATAATGTTGCAGACATGTAGACTATGAACTACAACTGGCTGGCTACAAGTGGAAAGAAGTGATCACTATAGATCATGTGGGCTGGAATGATACAGCCTCACATGTTACAGTTGCAGTACTACTTTGAAGAACCAGGCAGAATTGTGTGCAATGCTGCCTTAAATTAAATTTAATCTGCCAAATAACCACAGGTGGACCACAGCATGCATTACTTAGGCGGTATAATAAAACAATACTCCTGCTTATGTTGCATTTGCAGTACTGCTGCTGACATACAGATGGAACTGTCAGCAACACTACCCTATGTGGCATATGTCCTGCCACTAAATACTGTGGTCACTTATGATAATACATACTCGGTGTTACACTTCCTGTGGTGCTGCTGAGATACAGGTAGCATGTCAACAATGTTGCCCCAGGGGTATCATGTTACCAGGTGACCAGAGGTGAACAATCCTGACCACTAGGAAGGATATGTGTTGGATGATATGTCTCACACGTTAATATCTCAGTACTGTAGCTACTGCTGCCAAAAATGAGGAGCTGTCAGAAATATTGTCCTATTTTATATTACATTAGTTTGATGGTAGAAAGAGACAACCTCTGTGGCCTGACTTTTAGTGATCTAATAAGTCCTTCGGGATCATCCCACTCCTCCAGTCATCAAACATTAATAAAGTAAATAAATAAATAAAACAAGCATTCCTCTATTTTTTTCTTCCCCATTGTCCAACTGTCCCAAATCTTCTTTAACAAATCCACTGGGTTTTTCTTCCCCACCCTATTTGGTATCTTATTCTGTGTATGGCCATCCCTCTCCAGGAAGTGCTTCCACAGATCCAGTAAGTAACTGATTTCTGCAATCTGCAACCTGTCCCTACTCCCATCTTGCCTACTCAGTGACTCCTTTACCTCTCCCAAATATAATCTTGCGTACCTATATCGCATACCTCTGCCTGTTTCAGCCTCTAGTTGAAGTGTCCAAGCTCCTCTAATTTCTGGGTTTATGCTTTCTCTTCTATGTCACACATCATTCTGCTGGCTTTCATCTTAAATCAGTTCAAAATGCTGATGTCCTGTTCAGTGCAGAGTACAGCCAAGGTATTACTTCTTTATTTTATTTATTTATTTATTTGCAGTTTGTTAACCGAGAAAGTCCATTGAGCCAAAATGAGCCTGTTTTCAGTGGAGGTTCAGGGAGAAAAGCTCCATATACAGTTATTACAAAGCTAATATCAACAATGTTAAGTACAATACAATTTTCAAAACTACTAAAACACAGTAATATAGAAGACAGAATAATAACATTTGAGCAATGTGTTGTAACAAAGCACTGAATGAAATTAAAACATAAGTATTTTCGAGTACATAAGTATAACTTGGAGTGCAGGCACTTATGCACTCAGTTTCACGAGGTGAGAGGCAGGAAGAATTAGAGCAAGAGAGTAGAACAGTGAAAGGTGAATAGGCTGAGTTATGAGAAAGGAGAAAAGGGAGAGGGAGTGAAAATGAAGGGAGTCACTAGGGTGAGTTATGAGAAAGGAGAAAAAAGGATGGGGGAGCAGAAATGATATAGAGGGAGTCAGGTATACAGAGGGAGTCAGGTATATAGAGGGAGTCAGGTATATAGAGGGAGTCTGCTTCTGCAGTCTGTTTCCTTGAGGATACAGTGTGTCTATTATCCTCTTTCTCCAGTTCTGTTGGTCCAGTCTTGGTGTAATGTACACTTTAGGCCCTAATCCTGTTCTGGTACCGTTTATTATCATCATATTTACTAACTTATTGTGCTTTATAGGTACAAGTTCTTAACAAGGTCTTACAAGGTCTTTGTAGCATTTAATACTCCTAAATGGCTTATTGCCTGAGATCCTGAAATATGTTAGGTTATAATATATCTTTCCATAAAGCAATATAATGTGTATGCCTTCTATATTATTTCTGCGTTGTTTTGAAGTATAATACCTGTGTTCTGGCTTGAAACACCAGTAAACAAGTAATGAAAAAGCAATCCATTCACCAAATCTGAGCTGCCATTTCTTCCCAGATTTAGAGTCCTTTTAAGTCCTTAGAGTCTTCCAGCCCTTACCCCCCCCGCTCAACATACTCCACTGATTCAGCTGTCTTTGTGTCACTTGCAAAAGAGGCTGATTCTGGTCTCCGTTCAATCAGAAATGCATTAAATGGGCAACCTGTAGAGTGCTATATCATGGGCCTGCTGCTGTGGCACTTCAGTAGCTCCACTAGTTACTTCTCTAATCTGTGATAGCGAGCCTCTGACTCCATCATTCTGTTTCCTCCCCTCCAACCATACTGCAGTCTAGTTCCTAAGCATCAGTTCCACCACCAACATGTAGGTTTCATAGCAACTGACTGTGTGGAAACAAGTAAAAAAAACTTAAAAATTGAGGTAGACCATGTATTTTGGGTGGGGTCTACTTCATTTGCCCTAACTTCCGATTGACCGACACACATTTGCCCGAGACCAAATGACCGAAATTTCACTTGACCGACACTTCATTTGACCGACACTTCATTTGACCGACAAGTATTATTGGCAAGAAAATGGGATATGCCCCCTTCCCCACTGTAGTGCGACCCTGGAGTTAGAATATATAGTTAGGGGTGGTGTGGGGGGCACAGCCCCCCCACACTTAATTTCATATTATATTGTTTAGTTTTGTTTTAATATTGCTTAGTAAAATAAAAGTAAGTGGGGGGCTTCACTACCCACACCCGCCATTGTGGGGGGCTGTGCCCCCCACACCTCCCCAACTATATATTCTTACTCCAGGGTTGCACTACAGTGGGGAAGGGGGCATATCCCATTTACTTGCCAATAATACTTGTCGGGCAAATGGGTGTCGGTCAATTGGAAGTTAGGGCAAATGAAGTAGACCCATTTTGGGACACTACTGTCAAAGTCTGTTGCAGTCCATTCATAAAACTGGAACAATACAAACTAAGAGCTCCTTCAGGCCATGCAGCCTTGTTGTTTATTTCCCTAGAGACTCTTTTCATATAGGAAAGCAACTACACTTTTCCCTCATTGTCTTCAATATGTTTAATTTCATATTATATTGTTTAGTTTTGTTTTAATATTGCTTAGTAAAACAAAAGTAAGTGAGGGGCTTCACTACCCACACCCGCCATTGTGGGGGGCTGTGCCCCCCACACCCCCCCAACTATATATTCTTACTCCAGGGTTGCACTACAGTGGGGAAGGGGGCATATCCCATTTACTTGCCAATAATACTTGTCGGGCAAATGGGTGTCGGTCAGTTGGAAGTTAGGGCAAATGAAGTAGACCCATTTTGGGACACTACTGTCAAAGTCTGTTGCAGTCCATTCATAAAACTGGAACAATACAAACTAAGAGCTCCTTCAGGCCATGCAGCCTTGTTGTTTATTTCCCTAGAGACTCTTTTCATATAGGAAAGCAACTACACTTTTCCCTCATTGTCTTCAATATGTTTTTCTTTGACATAATTGCCTGCAGTTGCTCATATTTCAATTGCTGTTTTCCTTGTAAAGGGAAATATTCTTCCTGTTGTTTGCCTTCCAGGCAGTTCCGCAGTGATCATGGATCTATTAAAAGATCACTGTGAGATGATCTACTGCCCCACTAGCTTGACTCCTGTGGATCCCAGTAGGCTGTCTGTCTAGACTATGTATTTGTACATTCAGTTCCCTTTTCACTTCCTCCCTCTCAATTCTTGTGTCTGTCCACTGCACTCCCCATGTTGCCATAACTCCATCCACCACTGGTAGTCTGTTTTGCCCTTCCCTTGTGAAAAATAAAGTGGAATATTCATTCACACCTCTGCATGGTCCCTATTTGCCAAGAACTCTCTCTCTCTCCTTCCCTGATCCTTATTCAGCCTAAAACAAAGAGTGAGAAGGTCACACAGAAAAAACAATCAGTAAAAACTAAATGAAAACTCCAGCCAAGCTAGAACTTCCACTGAGTGACCTCTCAAATCTCTTGTATCAGAGGCATATAGGATATATGCAAATGACCCTTATGAACATCAGGTTTTCCAGCTACATGGCAATTCTGAATGCCCATGACTTATTTCTTTTTAAGTCATTTTAATGGACAATGTCAGGCCAATAAAGCCAAACCCAGTGGAAGTTCTAGCTTGGCTAGAGTTTACATTCAGTTTTTACTGATTGGTTTTCTGTGTGACCTTCTCACTGTTTTAGTTTGTTAATTGGGATAATTTTGCAGTCACCCTAATGGTAATGGACATCAGCTGGGAATAACAGCCCTGTGTTACTTATGCTTAGTCAAACACTGTGTTTGTGTTGTGCTGATGTGGTCATAACAAGGCTGAAATATGTATATCCACAGCTAATGAGGTTTGGATTTATGGGTCTGAAATTGTCCATTAAAATGACTTAAAAAAGAAATAAGTTATGGGCATTCTGATTCACCATATAATCGAAACACCTGATGTTCATAAGGGTCATTTGTATATATCCCATGTGCCTCTGATACAAGAGGTTTGAGAGGTCACGCAGTGAAAGTTCTAGCTTGGTTGGAGTTTTCCTTTAGTTTTTACTGATTGATCCTTATTCAGACTAACAAGTCTGTCTTCCTTTCTACATAAAACACTACATTGCAGCTTCTGTTTTGTGCCTTAACCTCCTTTGTTGCTCTTCTATCTGCTTGCTAGTAGTACAGTTTCAGATCCACTTGTAGCCACTTTAGCATTCTTTTTTCCATTTCTCCTTTAAACCTTTCCTCACACCCATGACCATTGCTTGATAATCCATTTTTGACCCATTTGTATATTATGATATCTTCCTTGATTTCTTTCCAGTCCTTTAAATCATCTTTGATCATCTCTCTAGCTCAACATAATCCACTCCATGAAGGTCTGCACCATTGTATTTGTCCATACTATCTTACCACTTCAGCAAAAACAACACAGTGGCATAATCACTGTTAATTAATGTCACTTTCACCTGGATATCACTGACCTCCACCATCTTGGTGAAGTCTGGTTCTATAATGTAATCCTTTCTTTTAAAAATCTTTTAAAAATCTGCACCAGTTGATTAAACCACTCTTGCACAAAACCCCAGTTAGTGCCACCTCCATCTCCAATATGAAGACTGGAAAACTTCCATCTGTTTCTGGCAGATTCAGGTCTGCCAAGTGTATCATACTCATTCTCCTCATAATCCCCTCCTTTATTTTTTCTAACAGATTCTCGTTGTTCTCCTGGGTTTGATAAGAATGGGCCATGACACACTGTAATCCACCAGAACTATCCCTCTTCTTTTTGTACCTAGACTGCAAGGCACCTACCTAAAGTCCCTAGGATCTCACTGTCATGACTTCCTCAATCACTTCATGAAGAGGTATTTATGTTCCTCTGCAACTACACATTTGGTTGTACCCCTCACAGAGCTTATTACTCCTCCTCATAATTTCTTTTAATACCAATCATAAACCTCTTACACTCTGGAACTTTTATCTCTTACACCTGCCATCAGCAATGTCACCCCTCCCACATTACAACTTGCTGTTTACCATCTTCCTTCCTAGGTTTCTAACATGTACACTAATAATACTAAACAGGAATGCCCTGAGTGGCACCTGTATTTGTTCCTCGGCTATATCATTTGCTTAGTTTATCCCTCTGACTTGGGCATTCATACTTTTTTTACATCTGTGGCACCCCTCCCCCTTCTATCTTAGTTTAAAGGACAAATGCCTTGATTTTGTGGCATTGCCAAACAAAGATTGTTTCCTAGCATCGACTGACCAGACATGGAATACAGTGATTACTATGCAGGATGCATGCTGGGATGACACACTCTGATATGTGATACTTGCAGTACTGATGTTTCCCAACATGTGAAGCTGTCATCAATGTTGTCCTTTATGGAGCATGTCTTGCTACTACTGGATGACCACTGCTGGAGAATAGTTTCTATTATATGTAGGAGGCATGCTGTTGTGACAGACACATATCACACTTGCAATATTCTTGCCCAAATACACATAAGAACATTGCCCTGTACAATGTGCCAATACAGCAAAGAGTGGTATGTGGGCTGCATGCAGAAATGATGCACTACTACATGTTGCACTTGCTGTGTTATTGCTACCATATAGATTGCTCCAGATGCTAACCTACACCTACTGTGTCCTATCACTTTGTTATCATCTGAGGCCACTAAATAGTTACAAACAGGCTGCAAGAATGGCTGCTGGAAATGAGTTCTTAGAACTGACTTACCAGCTGTAGTTACAGTAAATTATACTTTATTATGTTAAGTAGCTATTCTTGTCTGTGCTGTGCAGTGCTGTCATGCCACACAGTGCATCCTCCATCTGGAGTGCCAGCGCATCTAGTACATCTATATGTTATTCAGAGAAATACAAGTGTTCTGTATGCCAGTGTTCATTTAACACAATCCATGACTATGTGTCACTGCAATGAAAAACATACCCCCGGATTCAGCATGCTCTGCACAGAGTGCAGGAATAGTGCAAGAGCTGCTGAATGCAATATGGCCGAAGAGCGATCCAGGATTGAGCTCCCGGGATGTGCATGACCCCTCGTACACTATTCCTGCATGGACACCACTGTTATATGATAATTACCTCATTTGCTGGTGAAAACCATGCAAATGAGGTGAATTAGCGATCGAGGAACCAGGCAGGCGTCTGTGAAGGAATAGTGTAACCTGCAGAAATGTATTTGGTTACTAACCAAATACATTTCTGCAAATTACAAAACTGAGGCATAACAGCTCGAAAGGAAGCATGCATGTCATATAGTAGGCATGCCAATGGCCAAATATATGGCCATTGGCATGAAAATTAGTTGCAATTTTATAAAAAACAAGTTTTTTTTTTTTTTTTTTTTTTTGCCAATCTCGGTCGTTTAAGCGTAGGGCAGTGGTGCACAAACGGAATCGCCACGAAAATAAGAAAAAAGGGGGCAATAAGCTTTTATACCCAAATCAGCATTTTGCCATAATAGTCAATGGCATGCATAAGATAACCATACTAGGGAGTAGTTGTTGCTAAGGTGGAAGGCTCAGTGAGGGTGTGGTAACTATGAATTAGCATTCTGGTTTATGTAAATGAGGGGATTGATACTGAATCACAGATTTCCTCTCAGCTTGCATCCAACCGTGTAGGTGCAGCAACATCATTGTATAAGTATAAGAGGTGGATGACCTCATAAGGTGGTGTGTCATGCATGCTGTAAGCTTATTGGAGCTCTGTGGCCCATGTTTGCCCTTAGCTAAGCAAAGCTAAGAAAGAGGGTGTGTCTCACATTGTTGAGCACTTTTTTCCAGCTTAAATGGTTGTGCACTCCACGCACCAGGTTTTAAACAAACAAAAAAAAAACAGGAAATAGCAGCACTGTTCACATCTCAGCAGTGGATATGTGTGGCGCACCTCAGGGCTTAACAGGAAGGCAATGGGAAGGGAAAACAGCAGTAGGAAGGCAAGCAAGGAGAACTAGCATAGCTGGCAGGTAAAATGTCTCAGAATCAGCCAATTACACAGGCAGCAGCCCAGCACACTACTATAAACTATGCAAATACATTTCAGTCTGGCTTTTCTCACAAATTCTACACCACCGGTGTACACAGACAGGGAAATTTTACCTGACAAAACTAACAAAATGTTAGGGGCTACTGTCACTCTCATATATCAATATGTGCAAGAGGCCAAGGATGGTCAAGATGTGAGTACTGACGACCATCCCACAGTGAGGAGGAGTAGAAGGGTATACAGTCCCAGGGTAATCTACCAGGGCCTACATGAGCTAGAGATAGTGGAGTGCTATAGGGTGAACAGTGACATTGCACAGCTAATTGTTGAGCTGTGCCGGCCCTGCCTCACACACAGAACCAACAGAGGCGAACCCATCCCGGTGGATGCCAAGGTATGTGTAAACTTAAGAATACTAGCCACAGGTACCTTCCAAAAGGCAACTGGGGATATCATGGGGATCTCACAGGCATCAGCATCCAGGGTACTCCACCAGTTCCTGGATGCCATGTAAGCACATGCCAGTGAGCACATATATTTCCTCAACACTCATGAGGCATTGACCAACCATATGCGTCTCTTCCACCAAATACCAGAATACCCTGAGGTAGTGGGTGCTATAGACTGCAAGCACATACACATCAAAGCAACACCCAGTGAGCAGGGTAGGGTCTCCATAAACTGCAAGGGCTTCCCCTCCATCAACTGCCAGATTGTGTGCGATGCCCAGGGCATTATCTTAAATGTGTGTGCTGGCAGCCCTGGAAGCTATCACGACTCTCACATCTGGCATATGACACAGCTGTACCAGTCATTTGCCAGTGGGGACATCCCATATAGCCACCTAGTGGGGGATGCTGCCTACACACTGGAGCCATGGCTGATGACACCCCTCAGAAATGCACACACATCTGAACAAGATCTCCATAACGAGGCACACGCACAAACCAGCATCATTATAGAGCATGTGTTTGGATGCTCAAGTCATGGTTCCGCTGCCTGGATATATCCGGTGGAGCCTTGCAGTACTCTCCAGCTACATGTACACAAATGTACACAAATGTACACAAATGTTCATGGTATGTGCCATGCTACACAATATGATCCTGTGGAAACAACTGTAGCAGGAACAGCATGGGGCAAGGCCACACAGCTCCCCCACCATTGTCAAGGCTATCACAGGCACACCATGACTCGGAGGAGGAACTACTTGAGCCTTCCCATGTAGGCAGAAGGAGGCATGCCCAGTATGCCCAGGGCTTGGCAAAGAGGCAATGCATAACACATACACTGACACAATAAGGACTCAGGGAATGACACCTCTCAATGACTCACACATACAGTAAAAGGGATGCCAAACATGACACTACCTGTGCTTTACCATGTATAGAGAGTGTACTATGTGCATCCGACATAGTCAGCCCTCCAGCACCATCCTCAATACTGGCCCAGCAACACTCTTCCTATCATTTACTGAATGGAGTAGTATGTTCTCATAGTTGTATGTATGATATGGATGCGAGCATGCAAGGGAATTAGGTGGCTGAATGGGATGGCAGCAGATAGTGGACACCTATATGGGCAGCATGAAATCTATAACAAATACTGGTGTCAACATACTAGGCAGTACTAGACAAGGTGACAAATCCTACTGCAGTACATGTGGTGGTCCAAATGACTGTGGGTGTCCATAGGACATACTCATGCCTGTCAGTGATGCTCACATACCCACCACCAGCCTCAGCCAGCAGGACAGGTGTAGATGACCAAAAATAAAGGCTGGGCTAAGGCCTCCAAATGATGGCAATGGTGAACAGCCCCCCTCCAGACCTACACAGACAGACTACAACAGGTCTGTCAGCTGTATGTTAGTTCTGAAGGGTAAGAAGTCTGAAACTATGTAGGTCAATAAAACCTAAGATCTGTACTCTACTAATATGCCTCCAGTCTGCATGATAGGTCAGAATACAATATTCAATATGAAATTGAAGCCAACAGAGTACCTGAAATACCAGTACAGTCGTAGCAAATGTTTAAAGTCGTCAGGTGTGTCCCCCTCCCACAATCCTATGTAGAAATTCAGTAACATGTAAGTGTGAGGTGTAATATCAGTGGAGCACAGATTGCCCAAACTGGCCCAATTTACAGGATAGATTGCTGCATGTGTACAATATGCAGGGGGTTGTGTGTTAGGTTGTTGTGTGTTCAATATTGTCTGGAAGTGGTCAGCATGTAGGCATGGAGGGTTGTGTCTCTGTGGCCTATGGGCAGTACTGTGGTTGACAGGGCCATGTTCTGACAACTACAGTGCCAACCAGCAATACCCATGTCAGCAGTCATACATACTCATTGTCCAGATGTCAATATCTGTCACCATCTGAAAGATGGACATGCCATGAATGTGGGCCCATACATACACACAGTACACAGGTGGAAGTACCCTAGACAGAGTGCATATAATGTAACTGTCAACTGTACACAACTTTGGAATTGTACATACAGGTTAGCAGCACATTAGTTGTCTGTGTAGTATGGACTACAGGTGTAGTCTGGCCAATCACTAGTAGACCACAAAAGGCACAGTTATGAAGTAATGACAGACTGCCTATGTCCCTGCACATGGCAGCATAAGGGAAATGTCCCAAGTATATCTGTGAGTCAGCTGCAAGTAGCTTCCATATCACACATGCACTCAGCTCACCCCATAATCAGCCACAGGTTTATCACAGGTCATATACTTGCTGTTGGGAATGTGTACAGTATGACCCCATTTCTGTATGAGAATACCCACAGAATGCAGCATGCCTAAGATGTGCCTTATGCAGGTGTGTCCCTAGCTGTAATCAGCATCCTGCCTGCATCCAGACCAATGGATCATTATGGACAGGAAGTATTGCCAGTAACACCTCACACACTTCCCCTGTCACCCCAGGGTAATCCACTGGCTCACAGCCTGGGAATGTAGGAGTGACAGAATGCACTGGCCTGATACATATGGCCTGCATCACTACCAAATGGCCTACAGTTTTCTGTCAAAGGCCTGTGCCTCACCCGTAGTGCCAATGTATGGTATCTCATGGGGTCCTAACTAACAACCTAACACAGTCAACAGAACACAAATTCAAAGCCATGTTGACAAATCCCAGTAGCATGCCCTCCATGTTCTCCTGCAGGAACTGTGGATCAATCCATAAATACCGCTGGGATGAAAGACCAACTATAGGGATACTTCTCAGATATTGCTTGCATAATGTTAGGAAGAGGATAGAATAACAGAGGAAGGGTGTAGAAGCATGGACATCATGAAGTGTGTGAAGTCTGAAACTCTGATGTCTGCCCATACTATCCCTGCCTGCAAGCCCATTAATGGGTGGCTACAAACCTGCTCATAAACCACAATGTGCAAGGGAACTGACCAGATATATGAGCCCTGTCTCTGGGTAACCTGGGTGAATCTGTACAGCTGAGAGGTATGGCCACAGCAGGATATGGACATTCTGTTAAGTCGATATATGTACAAGAAGGGGATCCTCAGCCACCATACTACAAAGGTGCTGGACCATTTACACAGATCCATCAGCAAGTCTCTGTAGCTACCTCTCCAAAATGGCAGGAGTGTGCAAGAATGTGTAGGCTGCGGCCCACAATACTGGACTCAGCTTCATTCATCTTGTATTTCCCGGTAAATAACTGTGAGCAAATAATTATATCTGTCAGTAGTTGATGACATAATACATCACAGTGTAAAACAGTACATATGTCTGAATATCTCTGCTAACACCAACCATGTAACACAAGCAGCACAGATAGCAATAGTTATAGTATCCCCCTATTATTCACCAATTGTGACTCCATATTCTCAACCTATCTACAGATATCCTGCAGAAACAGTTTGCTAGCTGTAAGTGTAGAACGCCAAACCCTGGACTGGAGTATACCCCTACCTGAAATGAATTCACACACTCAATACAGAAGGTCATACTGGGCATGCTCCTACATTTAAAATGAAGCCCATGTCTGACAACACAGTGAAATATACATATCTGTCATTTGCAGATGTCTGTGCACACACACCAAATTGTACACCATTTATGCTTCACACACACATTGTATAGGAATACTCACACATATTTAAGGGCAACAGACTATAATATGTCAAACATGCACACATAGAGATGTGGGAAAGAGAGAGACAGACAGTGACAGAGAGAATTCCATTATGAGGCCTGTCCCATCCACTACACATCCAATTGGCCTATATCACATGATGTGCTGATGTCAATCACTGTAGACATTCCTTTTGGTAGCCCTTAGCCCTAAAGTGTCTGTGGTGCTTGTGATAACTGTGCAACATGATAATACAAATATGTATTCATGTAGCATTTGTAAACTCAGTCCTGTCAAATGAAAAGATGTGTGTGACTGAGTGTGTGTATGTGTTTCCAGAGGAATGATTTATGGCCCATTCACACACACTGTCCTTCCCATTGCCTATGTTAGCGCTGCTGCTGCTGTCAGTCACACTGAAATAACCCTTTGGGCACATTTTAGCCCAGTAAGCTCTGTGGTGCTCATGATAACTGTGTAATACTGTACTGTAGAAAACTAACTAGGTAGGAGTTCAAATCCTAGTCCTGGCAACTGTGAAAATGTGTGTGTTTGTGTAAGAGTGTGTGTGTGTCTTTGTTAACACCTGATTTTGTGGACATTCACACTTCCCTTACCCCTTCTTTAGCACTGCTGCTGATGTCACTCACCTTCAAAGATACCATTGGACAGCTTTTCAATATATAAGCTTTGTGGTGCTCGCGATAAATGCATAAGACCATAGTGTAGCAAACTAGTTAGATAAACATCCTAATCCTGGTCCTGGCCACTGTGAAAATGTTTGTGTAAGAGAATTGTGTGTCTTTGTTGACACCTAATTTTGTGGACATTCACACTTACTACACTTCCCTTACCCCTCCTTTAGCAGTGCTGCTGGTGTCACTCACCTTCAACGATACCTTTGGACAACTCTCCAACATATAAACTCCACGGTGCTTGCGATAACTGTGTAATACCATAGTGTAATAAACTAATTAGGTAGGAGTTCTAGTCCTGTTCCTGGCAACTATGAAAATGTCTGTGTTTGTATAAGAGAGTGTGTGTGTCTTTGTTCACACCTGATTTTCTGGACATTTGCATTTACTACACTTCCCTTACCCCTCCTTAACATTGCTGCTGGTGTCACTCACCTTCAAAGATACCTTTGGACAACTCTCCAGCATGTAAGCTCCGTGGTGCTCAGGAAAACTGTGTAATGCCATAGTATCGCAAGCTAGTTAGGTAGGAGTTCTAATCCTGGCCCTGGCAACTATAAAAATGAGTGTGTTTGGGTGAGAAAGTGTGTGTGTCTTTCCTGGCACCTAATTTTCTGGACATTCACACTTACTACACTTCCCTTACCCCTCCTTTAGCACTGCTGCTGGTGTCGCTCACCTTCAAAGATACCTTTGGACAGCTCTCTACCATATAAGCTATGTGACACTTGCGATTGTGTAATACCATAGTGTAGCAAACTAATCAGGTAAGAGTTCTAATTCTGGTCCTGGTAACTGAGAAAATGTGTGTGTTTTTGTGAGAAAGTGTGGGTGTATTTGTTGACACCTGATTTTGTGGACATTCACACTTACTACACTTACCTTACCCCTCTTTTAGCACTGTTGCTGATGGCACTCACCTACAAAGTTACCTTTGGACAGCTCTCCAACATACAAGCTCCATGGTGGTTGCACTAACTGTGTAATACCATAGTGTAGCAAACTAGTTAGGTACTAGTTCCAATCCTTGTCCTAGCAGCTATGAAAATGCGTGTGTTTGTATGAGAGAGTGTGTGTATCTTTGTTGACACCTGATTTTGTGGGCATTCACACTTACTACACTTCCCTTTCCCCTCCTTTAGCACTGTTGCGGGTGTCATTCACCTTCAAAGATACCTTTGGGCAGCTCTTCAACATATAAGCTCTGTGGCACGTGCGATAAATGAGTAATACTGTAGTAGCAAAACATAGCTAAATAAGGGTTTGAAACTCTGCATTGGTAAGTGTGTGTGTGTCTGTCTGTCATCAGTATCCTGTGGAGGTGTTGGTGTGCTTGTGTTTTAACAGTATCCATTGCGGGGTGGGTTTTGCTATCTTATTATATTGAGGACCTATATGTCCCAATGTCCACATTACAAGGCTAACAGTTGTCAAATACTGTAGAGGTTGGTGTAAACAATCCACAGCCATAAATGTCTACTGCCATGTGCAATGACTGTGTGACAGTATGGATTAGTGAACAATATAGGCAACCCTTATAATACTCAGAGACCACTCTCCACCCATGGATCATACACAAACATGCTTGGCTATTTCCTTCTTTCTTTCTTTCTTTCTTTCTTTCTTTCTTTCTTTCTTTCTTTCTTTCTTTCTTTCTTTCTTTCTCACTGTCTTTGTCTCTGTCTCTCTCTCTCTCTCCCTCTCTGGTAGAGGTAGAAAAATGCATCTGTTTTGCATAGGCAGCAGCTGACTTTTGTAGGTAATGCTCATGATCAGCTGATGGCCTGTGTATGAATTAGAGTCCACCACTTACTAATTGCATGTGGAACAGCTGTGGTATCATTCCTATAGCCAATTGCATGGAAACACACTCCTATAACTAAGCACTTCATGTGGGTGTTGGCCTTTTTCCTTCACTGTGAGCAGAACTTCATGTGGATGTCTGACAAATAGCATAACAGGGGGTAGTTGGAAATATCTCTTACAAGAAACACTGTAGAGACAGGTCAGCAAACTGGAGGGGGATGTTCCAGATATGGGGACAGAATGTAAGTATTGCTGTTCTACATTTGAAGTAATGTTGGTTTAACATGGCTTGTGTGGATATGGCTGTTCTGCATGATTTAAAGTCTGGCATGACAGTGTTATATGGTTGAGAAAACTTTCACCTGTAAGGCTATCTGCAGACTGGCCAGGGGTTGGAGTCTTAGATTTGGTGTGTTACTCACACAATTTCTGTCTTTATAAATGCAGTAGCATACTCTGATGATTGCAGTCAGTAATTGGTAACATCCATATGTGTTACTGACTTCATATCCCTCAGAAGAGATATGTTACAACAAACCCTGTTACATCAGCAATGTTCTCAGTTTATAACAGCAATATGTCAATATTGGCCCAGTGTTTGTGCCTCTGTGTCCCAAGTCTGTCACCCTTTGTCCATATGTCATGTAGTGAGAGATGGGTATGTACAGTATATCATTATTTACTGAGATCCTTCCTGATATCAAGCCAGTGATATATCAGACTGCCAGACATGTTATGTATAGGAGGCCTTATATTTGAGGACAAAACTTGGGCATTCTGTTGTATTCTGTACAGTAGTGAGGTCTGTGTACTTATGGTGATTGTTGACAGAGTGTCAGTATTTTGTAGCAGTGTATTGTGAATATGTTATTTGGCCTGTTTATAGATGGGTAGATGTCAGTGTTCTTGGTCCTGTTCTATCTGGTACCCTATCAGCTGATATGCTTGTTGCGCCAGAGTGAGACATGTCCCATACCACAGTCAGGCATCAGACTACACTGTGAATTGAGCCAGTATATGTATGGTTAGTGTGTGAGTGACAAATATGATGATGGGTTTTGTTCACACAGTCCATATACTGTACTGTTAATTAGGCTTACCATTATGTGACTGACTGTGTTGAGATTGGTTGTGGGTATGCACTTTCACACTGGTGTCTGTTACTCCATGCTGTTACATGCCTGTAGTGCCTGCTATATTTGCAATTATATGTGTATTCCCCATAGGAAAATCGGGTTAGTGTTGTGGCAGTCTGCCTGTAGTTTAAAAAAGTGCTTGGTGACATGCCTAGCAACTCAGTGAATTTACCCTAGTGCGATGTTATGTCCAGATATTTGTCAGATGTACTGTTGCCTGGCCACCAAACGTGTTGTGTATTTCTGACAAATCAGTGGGATGCTGTGAAGATGTATGTCACTAACTAGTGGGAAGTATGTGGGCTTGGGATGTCTGCTCCTCCAGTTAATATATATTAGGACAGACAAGATGGTGTGAATGTATCAACTGTGTGAGCTGATCTACTGCAGTATTTGTGATATATCCCCCTTTTCATGGCTTTAAACATCCCCTTTGTCAGGCTTGGTCCACATTTTTTGCACTAAGGAGTTCTGTGTATACATCTTGACTGACCAGATTGTTTCAGACTGTTCATGTTTATTGCTCATATTCCTGTTGTATTCCACAGGATCATTACAGTGATTTGTGTGGTATTTCACTATGATGATTTTATGATGTCTGTCAGTAACTGATGGTGTACATGTCAGTTTCAGAAGAGCCTTCCTTCAGAACATGTATGTTGACACAACCCTTGTGACTGTAACAACATTCTACATTTATAACTGCAATACTCACATTACGTTCTCTTGCACTAAGAATTTGAGAGTTATAGTACTGAGGTATGAATCCACTACATGTTATGGCATATGTTTTATATATATATATATATATATATATATATATATATATATATATATATATATATATATATCCTTTTTATGTGTAAACAAGAGTGTTGTATATTCCTTCGCAGATGTATCTCACCATATTTATCTGATATGTGTATATTTAGATATAAAAACATGACTGATTCCACACTATTTTCACTAACAAGTAGTAAACAATTGTAGTAGTCAAAGCAGGTGTTCACTACTATTCAGTATGTGTACTGAATGATATATTTCAGAAAGCAACAGACATGCTTACAGCTCAGATGGCTTAGTGGTCAAGTGCTGTGACTATAGTGTACAGGGTCCTGGGTTCAAGACCTGCATGGGTTATTTATTTTGTTGCTAGGCAGAACAAGGCCTGATGGAGACAGGGTGATTAAGATGCTTTAAAGTGGCTTTAAGTGGGTTTGGCAGGTTTGCACAATGGTAAGCAGTGCTAACATACTGTTAAACAAATACGTGCTCACACCGTGTAGGCTTCGCTTACCAGTGCGCAAATCTGCTTAGCATTTTCATTTAAGCAATGCTTAAACCTGCTAAACATAGCCCAGCCCTTGTAACCAGTGATCACATTCCAGTCTGATCAAATAGCAAGGTAGTGACATATTTAATAAGTGTATTTAATTCCATGTATATAACATGCTTCTATGTGCTGTCATTACTGTAGCAAGGGTGTGAGTATACTGTATGGGACACCTGAGTATACATGGGTAGTACCACAATCTTTTCTCTTTGTATGTATTTCATACTTGGCTAGTATCCCAGGTTATATGCAGTCACGCTTGCATGTATTGTATCATTACATTACTACTTTTAACAGTGCTTTTCCAAGTAAGAGTTGATTGCAGATTATAGCACTGGAACCATACACTCCTGCATGCAAAGCTGGGCTCTGAGTACTGACTATCGTATTCTTTGTGTTTGAGCTGTATGTTTTTATGTATCTCCTATTGGATATTGACCTGATATGTTGATATTAACTGTAGACTATTATGTTTTTAGGACATGTCATTGAGGACTGCTGTCATGTAGTAATGGTACACCTATCAGTTTCAGACGTCTATATTTTAAAACATTCATCCTAATGCATAACCTGTTGGCTATCTACTTTCTGTCTGTCCTCTGTACAGATGTGCAGATATCAAGTATTCATCTTGGTTGCTTACAGGCAATCTCTGATTGACTGACACTGACATGTCTACCCAGCTGTATTCCGAATGCCACAGCTAGGAAACCCCACTCTGTATGCACCACATGCCATGGATACCTCAACTAGATTTCCACAGTCAACAGAACATGTTTGGGTACAGGCCCCTAATCCAGGCACTGGTCATGTTATGCAATATATGTTGCATTCGGTTTACTATTATAATGTCGAACGGCACTACGTCGACTGTACTATAGTCAAACACGGAAGTTCGAAAATAGTAATGTCGACGTCAAAAAAACAATCTAGGAATGGTTTTAACATGGGTCGAGGTAGGTGTTCAGTATTATTCAGAACTACAAACATCTCCCCTACCTCAACCCATGTTAAAACACAGTCCTAGATTGTTTTGTTGTCGTCGACGTTACTATTTTCGAACTTCCGTGTTCGACTATAGTACAGTCGATGTAGTGCCATTCGACATTTCAATAGTAAACCATTGCATTCATGTCAATAGGAGAACCCCACTGGCCCTCTTCAAGAGAAAACCAGATGAGTGGATGTTGAATGTAACTGCCACCCTGGGGATCACTCAAGTGGCATTACTTGATAGATGGCCTGCTGACAAATGTCAGGTAGCATGATACCAGTGTACTCACATGCCCTACTCTTCTCATCTCTCCATGGACATTAGCCTAGTACACACCTAGGAACACCTGCACCTATGGACCTCAGTACTGACAAATATGTCTGTGTGCATTATGGAGTATAACAGTATTTGTGTGTTTGTAAACTTGTAGTTGAAAATACTCTGAGGACCTTCTCACCCACTACACCCCCATTGCTATACTTAGAAAGGGCTGCTGCTGCAATTCACATTAAATGTACCTTGTGATACTCTTCACCCTATGAGCTACCTGGAGCTTGCAGTACAAGCATAACACTGTTCTACAAATGGGTAGATAGACATGGGTTACCCTCTGAGTCCTGGCAAGTGTGTGTGTGTGTGTGTGTGTGTGTGTGTGTGTGTGTGTGTGTGTGTGTGTGTGTGTGTGCGTGTGTGCGTGTGTGAGTGTGTGTGTAATTGTGTGTGAGTGTGCATATTTGTAGGATACATCATTCTGAGGCCACATTCTCCAAATACACTAACCCTTTCCATACATTTTAAGGGATGGTGATGTTGCTGGCAATAGGAGAGCCATGACAAAACCCTCACCCTACTATCCCTGTGGCGTGTGCAGTAAATGCATATCCCTGTAGTGGCAATAATTAGATAGACAAGGGTTTGTATTGCAGTCCTGGTAAATGTGTGGTTGTGGGTATGTCAAAGCATTATCATGGGTTTCAGTGAGTACAATATCCAATGTGGGGTGGGGGTGCTGGGTATACTGTCTTTACACCATGGTCCTCCCAGTACATGTCCCAAGGTCCACTGTATGAGGACCACTGTCACCATCAACCATGCAGGTAACTGATGACACTCTTCAGCCCAATGATGCATGTGCTGTGTGAAAAAACTCTGCAACAGTATGGACTCACTGACAAGGTAGTCAGCACTGCTAAACCCAGGTCTGTCAAATGTGTCTACAACTGTATGTGTTTGTCAATGTGTATATGACAGTATGTTATACTATGTATTGTCCATTAACACCCAGTACATCCCACATTACCATACTGTACAAACCCTGTTGATGTTGCTCACATTACAGGAAGCTAGGGACACACCACAAGCTCTGTGGTGTGTGCAATTAAGGCCAAACACATTAGTAGCAATAAGTACCTAGATAGGGGTTCTACTCTCAGTGTTGCCAAGTAAGTGTGTGTGTATGTGAAGGGATCTACTTCAGTTTGCAGAAAATATATTTCCCAGGAGATCATTTGTCCAAGAACTAACAGGCAAAAAAGTAACATTTCAAAGCAATCATCTTGTGGAAATTCATTCCATCAAAACTAGTAGTGGATGTGTAAATGCCCTCTTCCCCACTGTACAGCTGTACAGTGATACTGGAGTTGGTATATATAGTTGGATGTGGTTGTTGTGGGCACAGCCACCCACATTGGGGTTATTGTTGTGCATATCTCCCCACTTAGTGTGCTGTTATACTGTACAGTTTATGTTAAGAGGTTAAGTAGTTGTCAATTACACTATGTGTGGTTCTACGCCATCCCACACCCTCCAAAGTGGGGGGATGTGCCCTCCACAACAACACACATATGTATACCAACTCCAGGATTCCACTACATTGAGGAAACTGACATATACCCTGCCAGTACCATTTTCAATGAAATTAAATCTGGTGGACTGATTATTTATTGATGTGATATTTTGGCAATTTGGTCTTGGTGGAATTACATAGGCCAAAATGAGATCTCTGCAAAATGAAGTACATTCATGTGAACAGTATTCTCTGTGTATTGCATCAACACAAAAGCGTGTGTGTGTGTGTGTGTGTGTGTGTGTTATTCACAAACATTTGATGTGTGCCACCCAGTACACTTACCATTGTCCACTGTAGCAGAGCTGCTTACATCAGCTACCATGCATTCACCTGTATACACATCTCAGACCTATCAGCCATGTGGCATATGCAGTAACTGTTATACAGACCTGTTTCTTGTGTTCAGCTGTACCCGGGATATGACACAGTCAATGTGTTACCACAGTGACACACCCCTTGTAGGAAAGGACAGCAGACCAACATCCTCCTGACACACAGACACCAAGAACACAAACAGTATACATTATGGAGACCACAATCAGTCAGTGTTAATAACAGCTATAATGCATCATGGCTGGACAGCTAAACACCCTCACCTGTAAGCATTAAACATTCCAGCTGAGAACACATTAAACAGCATTACATTGCTAAATTTTAGTACATTCACCCTGTGCATCCGAATGTCCCTACATTGATGGTATGGATGACAGGGATGTGACACAGGTATAATCATATGCACAGTGTGTGGTGTGGATTTTCCAGAGGCCTAGGTTGAGCCATTTGGTTGACATCATGTGTGTGGGTTAGGGGGAATCTTTATTAAATGACTTGTGCAGATGTGATATGTGTAGGTATGGAGGTGTCCTAGCTGTGCTGGTGATGTGTGTGTGTATGTATGCACACAGTTCTGCCATGTGGCTGTCCTATACAGGGGTATGTTGGACAGCTGTGGACTGTACATGGCAGGGAGTGCAGTTCACAGTGTTTAGCCACAGACAAAAGAACTGCGCCTGCCAGGGGTTGCATGGGCACCACCACACAGAAGGCAAAATATGGTACTTTCCCCGACAATGACAATTGTCCACTGGATCCACATCCCTTTTGGGACTGGCCAGGACCATGTGCATGTGGCCTGCTGCATTGTGGTGTGGACAGCACCCCACTGCAGTGCTGATGCTGGTACTGCCACTACGGGAGTGGCCGTGAGATGTTGCACGTCCACATAGACTGCTACCTTTTGATATTGCTGACCTACATCCACATGGCTGATGCCCTACTCCCACCACATGCTCTACACAGACATCCCATGGTTGAGGATTCCCACCATCTCACCCAATCATCTATCCATGACCTCTGCAAAATAACAGTGGGCATCTGCATGATCACGGATGTAGTCACATACAGCAGGAAGGGTAGCCCTGTGGATCCTCAGACTATCTCTGTTGTAATGTTTCATACATGCCTGTGCCTCCATGATGGCCCAAAACATGCATATCGTGACACCTACTGTGGCATTTCTGCCAAGGGCATGATGGCTAGCAGCCTTCCTATGAGCACCCCTGTACATTGGCCTGTGTGGGACATCACTGGTCATCTGGCTATGGCTGCTATGTACAGACACACTTGCCATAGTCACCACACTTTCCTGTCCCATACCACCACCCATCAACTATCCCTTGTCTATGGCCACTGGCGATGGGGTATGTGTGGGCATTGTGATTGTGTGCGGGGATGGGGTGGATAAAAGTGGGATGGCATCCAATGGCACAGATTCAGTCATTGACAACCCTGCCTGTGCCTCACTATGTCTATCATCATTATCAGAGTCTGTATGGACACTAACATCAGTTTGCCTGCAGGAGGGACCCTGACCCACCTAGCCACCTGTGAGGGGCAGACAAGAAATGTAAATTAAGACCTGTACATTATGGTTTCCTTCTACACACACACACACACACACACACACACACACACACACACACACACACACACACACACACACACACATGCACACACACTTACTTACAGGTGAGGTGGCACAAAGATATAACACAGACCTCTAATTACCCAGCAGTTGACATGCATGACATATGACACTCAGCATGCATTGCAGCCATTTGTAATCCTTGTTACCAATGTTATACATCTCTGTGATGCATGAGTTCTGTTATTAGGTGATGGCCCTTCCCCTGGAACACATTGCATCCATGTACACATTATCGCTGTGCACCTGTACAGCACCCTGGCATGTACTGTACACCATACCTCACAAGTGTACAGACCATTGCTGAATGTATGGATGTCTGGCAGTTATGTTTGCTCTGTTGCTCATAGCCCCCATGTGTTTGTATGACACATACTGGGATAATATGAGGACTGATGTAAATAATTAATGCCTGACCTTTGATTTGCAGATCTCATCATCAGAAGTGCAGGTATGTGCAACAAAATCCGGTTACACCGACAACCTTCAAAGCATAATGTGGATATGAGGAGTGTACACACCCTTGCTGACATTCCAGCCTCGTCTATGATATGCAATGGGGCCAGATTACTGCATTTTTTAACATTACACACACCTGATATGTGACATATGACCTGTGAAATCCAATGCGGTATCAAAAAATGTGTTAGTCGTGGAGATGCTGAATGAGATGCACACAATATGTGGATTGCATAAGTGTGCACACCCTTAACACAATGGTTTGTTGAAGCACCTATTAAGTGAACTACAGCAGTCACTATTCCTAGAAGGGGTATACTAGCATGGCTCAATTTTACTTGGCATTATTTGGTCTGTCTTCCCTACAAAGGTCCCCCAACTCTGCCAGATTGCAAGCTTAGCTCATGTGCACAGCCCTTGGAGGTCACATAGTGGCTTCACTATTGGTGTAGAGTCTGGGTTATGTCTGGCACAATTCATGACCTTGACTGTGTTCTGATACAGCCATTCTTAGATAACTTTGGATGTATGCGTCAGTTCACTTTTGTGTTTCAAGCTGACACCCCTCCCCATCCACAGCCATATTGCAGATGCCTGACAACTATGAGCCACACATGAGTGTTATTTTGCAGTGTTCCAAATTCCAAACACCATGTCTACTGGCCTAATTCCAGCTAAGAGCAACCCTAAAGGTGTACACTGGCAACAGCTAGCTAAAAGTTGGGGATGGTGGCCATGAGGTGGAGTGAGATGTTGCTTGTGCACCACACATATCTTTATGAATAAAGTCTGTAGGTTTGAGCCTTGGTCTTATGACACCATTACACATTGCAACACGTGCCTTTGGGAGACTTGGTGTTATGCTTATGCTACTTGTACATAGCCCTGGATGGTGTTTCATGTGGAACAAATCTTCCAACTGATTACCCTAACCCTTAGACCACACTTATGCAGAATCCAGGCAATTGTCAACACAGGTACTGCACAGGCAGTACTTACTAGACATTCCTGCAACTCCCTCAGTGTTGCTGCATGTCTCTGGGCAGCCTCCATGACCACTTTGCAACATGTTTTGTCATCTGTTTTGGATGGGCATCTGTTTATTTTCTACATCACTGTTGTCCCATATTTCAGACACCCATAGATGACTGTCTGCACTGTTTGCCATGGTATATGCAATGGTAAGGTAAGGTTACTTTTCCACTCCTGACTGCTACCTTTCGGATATGGGATCCATTTCATGGTTTGTAAGATGTGTGCAAGCCATGGCTGCCTCCGTTGCAGGTGACTGGGCAAATGTCACGGACATACTTCTTGGACAGCAGACCATTACTTGGTGTGACATTGAGGCCCTGTACTTGATGGCAGGTGTGTACTCAAGAAGAGTGAATGCTGTCAGTACATCACAAGCTGCCTCCACAATATGTTATTTTGAATGTGTGCACACATATGATTCCAGTGTTTTGTAAGGTTTTTATTCCCCATATTTGTTGTCCTAACATAGGATTCCATATAACACACTCATTGCTCATGTTAGGATCACATTACAGGTTGCAAAAGGTGTGGAATGTGTTATTGTGGTCTGCCGTTGTATATATCAGGAACAGTTGCCATTGTAATAGTGGTGTATACACTGTTGTATCTACTGTATATGGGTAATGTTTCATACATGTCCCTACTGTAGGCCATTTGTCCCACCATTTTGTTTATCTTCGTCCACACATCTTGCACTGACAGGTTGTGAGGTATACTGCAGGAATCTTACATATCCTTCAGATATGCCACCATGGTGATCACTGTGATGCAGTGCAGTTAATACCAACAGAAATGAACATGTACAGCATGCATTATGGGTAGGTGTATTAAATGTGTGCATGGCAAATAGCATGGCCTTAACATGGCCAGTGTATTGGCAAACCTGAACAAAACAACTCCATACTTACCAGCTACAGCCTGCTGTCCCAGTTGTATACCAGGGGACTTAAATTGTTGTGTGAGAGAAGTAATGTCAGTAGCCACACCTGTGGCATTGGTACAGGGTGGAAGCAGCATTTCAGCACATCAACAGTACAAACCCCAATACTAAGGATTATGCACATCTCTGCATTACTACACTCCAGCAACAGACTATCTTATCTGACATATGCATGCAGATACTTTACAGATAAAAATGGATAAGCAAAAGTGTTCTTGAAATGTACACTGGGGCCTTACCTGCATGATCCTCATCCATTGTGTGGGTGGCACGCACCTCCACAATTTTGTCTTGTCTAGCGGGCAGGTGCCCCAAGGCTGATGAGGAGCTCATCAGCATGTCAGTGGGGGCTGGATGGCCTGATCCCCACCTGGGGCAAGCTGGTCCCTCACAACAGCAGCAGCACGCTGATGGGCGTGGTGGATGAGGTCACTGCAATGATGCCAAACCTGCTCATAATTTCGGCTGTGCAGGCCAACATCATTTACCCTGTGGATGAGCTCATTCCACAGGGCGGTCCTCTACTGCAGATCCTGGGCTCTGTGGCTGAACAAGATGCTGTGATGATGTATGACATATTGTATGATGGTCTCATTCTCTATATTGGTGAATGCTGGGAGCCGTGGATGTTGCATAGTACCTGGAAGACATAAACAGGAAAAAAGGTCACAGGACCTCATATGGTTGTCCACTTGCACATCAACAGTGGATATTACTTGCAAATAATCCAGAATATACCATAACACTGTTAGCTATCATGGCTTTGGCATCTTGTATTACACTCCTAGCCCTGACCTGTCTAGTTCCCCCAGTATTGGACACTTAATGGCATAATCCACTATTCTCCATTCATTTCTGTGTAGAGGGATGACAGTGGCGATCTTCCATGTGAATGGTGTGTGGAAGGTGGCAAGTCTGTGTTTAACTGTAGTGTGTGATGGCGCCATGACCACATGCCTGAGTTCATGTAGGAGGCAGACTGTGATGTTCTCATGCCTCATGGAGACTTGCTGTTGTTGCCATCAGTCGGCATTATGTACATGTTCACCACTGATGTGGGCAGGAGTGTGGTTGATGTGTATATCCCCCTATACAAATGTTGTGGACAGGGTGGCACTGTTCCCACCTAACCTGTCTGATGCAGGTTGCCTGTATCCATGGCATGTGTGTATGAGGTGTGCTTTACCCCCAGTACATGTTGAATTGTGTTACTGCCTCTGAGACTGACTACATATGTGGAGACATTGTTGCAGTTGGCCTTGGTGGTGTGGATATGTCTCATTTATAGTCATAGTCAGCCTTACAGGAAGTCACCTGTGAACCCAAATGCTTGCTCAGATAGAGGTGGACTTGATTCCAAGTTGTGGGGTGAACCTATGTGTCCCTGTACAGCCACTATAGCAACCTATAATGTGCTTTGTGTATTCGTGCTGTCCACCAAGGGGGATTACTCTATCGTTGGTGGAGGGTGGTTGTACAGGTCAGGTACTGCTGATTCCATATCGTTGGTGGAGGCTGGTTGTACAGGTCAGGTACTGCTGATTCCATATGGCTACAGTGGATATAAAGAGTACACGCTCCTGTTACAAAGCCTGGTTAGTTGTGCAATTGAAACATGACCCCACAAAAGCTCATGTCAACACAATCCCCACCTGTAATGTGACCTATAGCCTGCTCAATTCAATAGAAAATATAACAATCTGTCCTGTGAAAACATATGGGAAATAATACTCAGTACAGTAAGCAGGCTGAATTTGTGTGCACACCGGTAAACTGATATGTTGTGTAAACACCTGCTGAGATGATTACAGCATCCATTTGTCTTGGTTTGTACTCTACCGTCATGTCACATCTTCACTTGGCAATGGTTGTTCACCTTCCATGAAACAGCTTTGTTTCTTTTTCAATAGAATTGTACAGGTTATGGGTCACATTTGAGGTGAGACACACTTTGAAATGACTTTCTGTGGTCTCATTGGCATACAGCGCACAAACCTGGCATTCCAACAGGGGTGTATACACTTTGGCTATCTAGTGTATATGGGTGTTGATATAGCTGTTAGTGGTAGGCATGGACAGTGGGTCATAACACAGTTGTACACTTCTCTGATTACAACCTGATAATCATGCCTACTGTAGTACCCATATCAGTGTCATGGCAATGCAACAGTCAGTAGCTGTACACATTTCATTTTGTTGTATGCAGTGACACTGATATTACACACATGTGCAACATGCACAACCTATTTTCCGGACTGCTTGTGACCCATGTTATTACTTTTGTGCCTTTCAGCTGAACATACGTATACATACACGTGCTCAGGGGATACCTGGTATACATTTGTGTTCTATATCAGTACGGCACACTGTAGTTACAGTCTTGCAGCTCAATCATACGTCTCAACCTGTTATACCAGGACTTCTGGGAAATGGTCCACATCAATGGGTGACAACAGGGAAAGCAGTATTGATAACATATTAATATAGCTGACATAACACAAGTATATGTGTATGTGACTACAGATAGTCAAAACTGTGAATATTTTCTGGCAGAACACTGTACAGTTGAATGTTATTAATTCAATATATCACATGCAGTTTAACACACACATCTGCAGCAGTACTTTACTATGCACATACCCTATATAGGTATCTTAGATTTACAATACAAACATGTATAATACTCATATTCACAGGTAACATATGGATATGGGCAACATCTCATTAACTGGCGTAGCAGTGGCACAGTCACGACTTTTTGACAGACACTCTAGTGGTTGCCATATGTGAGCTGTCCTTTCCCAGGGTGAGTTAAGCCTGTGACCCAACCTATCCACCTCTTAGAGCATCACATGTGGACAGACCCTAACATTAGGGGGATATATAGGGACAAATCTTAAATATGCCTGTTACAAACCTATGAAGTTTATAGCATAATACATTTTGCATTACCATGACTGTTCCAAAGGTGGTGGGGTCTGAAACTCAAGCGTTTGTCATTATTTTAATGACTTCCATTTCCAGCCATTTTCCAGACTAATATAAATGTTAGGAGGAACAGACCAAACACTATGATGGGTAAATCGTGACATTCTGTAAAGATCTGCACAGTTGACAGGTATGGCCCACTGCAGACAGAGCCAGATGCTATGTCCATAGCAGTTTTTCAGCAGGACATCATTACAGCAAGTCTTGATGGTACATATAAATCTTTCAAAATCATCTATCCCATTAATTCAGACCAAGTACTACATTCATTTACATGCTTACATGTTTCACATACACAGGTCAACTACATGTTTGTATAAGGTTCCAGACCTAGGGACAGAGTGTGAGTATTGCTGTTATATGCTTTGGATACTTCTAATTTTACAGGGTTTATTTGTACATGCTAGTTTATCATGGAATGCAGTCTGTCTGCATAGCTCTCAACTGTGGAGCTATCCACATGATGGCTGTTATGTTTTGTCTGTTCCCCACACAGGTGTTGTCCTTGACAAATCAGTGGCATTCTCTCTGTTGATTGCTATCAGTACATGGCAACATCCATATGTGTTTCTGATGCCATATTCCTCAAAAAGGGTATGTTGCAACCAATCCTGTAACACCAGCAACTTTCACAGTGTATAACAGCAATTTTTCAAATATGGCACTGTGTTTTGGCCTCTGCCGCCACTTATATACCAGGCTTTGTCCAGATGTCATGCAGTAAGAGTTTGATAGGTATGGTCTATCATTATTTAGTGCTGACATTTCTGCTATCATTCCAGTGATGTGGACTCCCACACATGTTGTCGGGTAGGGGCCATATATATATATATGAGGGCTAAAACTGGACAACATGTGTGACCCTGTACGGTCAAGAGGTCAGTGTATAGAGAACGCTGTTATATGCCCTTGTAAGACATTTTATGGGGGAGGGGTATTAAATGTTTTTAACCTAGGCTGTTAGAACATGTGAGGGATACTACTAATAAGAAACATAAAGGTATATGGTTGTACATTTTCATGCATTTCACCATGGAAACAGTGGTGGGTTGGAGATTACTGTTTTGCACACAGTTCTGTTTGTCAGTGTGATAGTACAGTTTGAAGTTAAGCATTGTTATGTAAAGGATCCAGTTACATTGTAACAATTGATAATTTCTCCTTTGGTGGTTAACTACGGAGTGTAATTGGAGGCTGTTGAACTAAATCTGTAATTAAGTGTTGATTGATTCTTGTCTTCAAGGCAAGTGTGTTTTTTTACTGTTGTACTACTTGAAGGCTTTGGCCAAGACAGCAGAGTATCTTATTTTTTGCGGATTACTGTATCATATGTTTTCTTTGATAGTTGCATTAATCAGTTATTTTGTATTTCAAACACCTAAATGGTATAAGAAATGGCATAAACAACTTAAATAGTACACAAATAAACATTTATGTTTATGCAAAAGGTGTGGTGTTATGTCCTTTGCATTATGTGTGGGTATATGTTTTAATGCAATAATTCTCATTTCTAGGAAAGAATCAGACTCTGACCATTTGAAAAGGTGCCATCTGTAGGAATAATGGCTGTTTGATATTCTGTGCACTTTCTATATATACTGTATATATTATATATATATATATATATATATATATATATATATATATATATATATATAATTATTTATATATTTATATATGTGTATAATATGTGTGTGTGTGTGTGTGTGTGTGTGTGTGTGTGTGTGTGTGTGTGTCATTTGAATGTTTAGTGCTTCCACATTGTACATTCCCTATGGTAGACTGACTGTTCTGCATGATATGTTAGAGAAATCATCCTAACATCTTACAGCTCACTTATTGGTTAACTGTTGTGAGTATGGTGTGCAGGGTCCTGGGTTCAAGGTTTGAAATGGCTGATTATGTTGTTGCTGGGCAGAACAAGGGCTGTTGGGTACAGAGTGATTAAGGCACTTTTAAGCAGCTGTAAGCTGGTTTGCGTGGGTTTGCATGGCGGTAAGCAATGCTAACTTCTGGTTAACTAGGTCTACACACAGTTAGCCTTACAAAGTGCTTAATCTGTGTAGGCATCCTTAGCACCAGGCAAACAGGCTTACTCCCACTTATTAATGGTTACTCCCGCTTACCCCCGCATTAATTTCTTTAAAAGAAAAGAAAAAAGGGGTGGTAGGACAGTGGTGAAGAAGGGGGCACAAAGAGGGTAAAACAATATGAAAGATAGCTAGGGATGTGCAGGATGTATGTAGGGAAGGTCCATAGCTGTCCATTTCTTCTACAGCAACAGCTGTGCATATATACTGAATTTGGAGGTACATTTGGACACTGAAACCACTGAGAGATAAGGGTGACGACAACAATAATGTGTTGTGAAGCCAATTAGACATGATTACATATGTCCAGTGGACACGTGTGTGAAATGGACAGCTATGTATGGGGCAATATTTTTTTTGGAACAGATTGCCCGTTTTTTAAGGTGAGAGTGGGATGTTGGAGAAGGATAGTAGGTATATTTGGGGAGGTAGGTTGGGTAGGAAGACAGACAAGACAGCATACAGGGGTGGTGTATGACATGTGGGGGTAAACACTTTGGATGGGGAGAGGTGTTTGGTAATCGGAAGCCTATGAGCCCCCAAATGGATACAGTGGGACTGAGGTCCCCACCCATGGGCAGTCACCACTGCATCTTCACGGTCCCGAAGGTGGCTGTGCTGGGGGCTGAGCAGGAGGGGCAGGCTGACCTCTAATTGTACCATGCAACCCACAAGGTGGAGTAGCAGATCTCCAAATTCCTTGCAGAGCTTGCTATGCACCAGACCCCGGACCTGGCTTCGGGTGACTGGATCCTGTCCACACCCATGCCCAGGGGGTGAGCCCCATCCCCTGAGGTGGTTCCACCTAAAGGTGGTGCAGGACCAGTGGATGAGGAGGTCCCAGGGTGGGTCCCAGACATGCTGGGGCCCAGTGCCATTGCCAGATGAGGCGGGAGAGGCGGATCCGCTGGGATCAATCTTCCCTGATGTGCAATGGTGTTGCAGTTTTAGAACATATGCTGGCTAGGAATGGTAAACACATTCCAGGATTAGTTATAACAGTGTGCATGAGGATTCCCATTAACCCAAATTAACAGATTTGGAACATTTGCATAGCCAACAGAACACATGCATATATGGAACCACAGTGGGCATTACACTGGCATGCAGGTTATATTGAAAGCAACAGACCAACAATGATAGTATTTGAACAAGGAACATTAATTGGATAAATTTCAACATTTGTAGAACAACAGGACACATGTCCCAACAGTAGGTTTGGTGGAAAACATACCCATTCATTTATGTGTTTAGATTATTTGTGAAGATAAGGTGGGGGAGAGAGCGAGATGTCAGTTAACAAATGTAGATTTTTGCAGTGGTCACAGCTTTAATGATCATTGCTCTAATCATTACTCTACAGGTATTATTATAACAACTATAGCCTTGGCTTGTCCAGTGGTATGTTTGTACACAGTTAAATTATAGCCTTCTAATAGCTATTTTGAACTTTCTCTTACCTGGTAGACCTGTGGAGGGAATATTTGTTAATACTACATGACTGTTTCTACCCATAGTCCCATAGTCAGGGTTACATATGTGCACTCATAGTGTGTGTGTGTGTGTGTGTGTGTGTGTGTGTGTGTGTGTGTGTGTGTGTGTGTGTGTGTGTGTGTGTGTGTGTGTGTGTGTGTGCTACTGACAGACTCTGCCTTGATTTCTATCAGTCACCCTGGTTGTTGTTAGCAGGAACCTGTAGCTGTGACAGCATACTTATGAATATTTCTTGGGGGAAACCACTTGGTGCATGTACTTATCTTGTTGTCATTTGCAGCCTTGCGGTTGGACCATGGGTGTTGGACACAGTATAACTACAGCCTTCTTATAGTTACTTTATACCTTATCTTACCTGAAAGACCCATGGAGGGAATGTTTGTTAATACTACCTGACTGTTTCTACACATTTTCTCAACATCCTAGTTGAAATTATGCATGCAGCTTACTACCACTCCCGGGATTCAAACCATGGCTGTTTCTGCTAAAAATATAACAAGCATGTGTTTCATCAGAGGGAGCTATTGAGAAACTGCTGTGTCTTCTTTAAATGATTTCTTTCTCATTCGCTCTTTGTTGTACAATCTGACCTTGTAATTGCATTCTTATACATACATTCCTGTACATATCTTTTCACATGGCACTGTGTGGAAAACACTGTTTAACACAACATTACTATTTAGCTATCAGATCTTTGTGAGTGAGATTTGTAATATCAGTTAATCTAGTGTGCTAAAGAGGCACTAACTTTGCAGATGAAACTTGACTGTTTAATGCTTTCAGAGCTATAGTTGCTATGCACAATCCGTACACATTTCAAATCATACCATACCAGAATAAACACAACCAGTCCAGAGTTTTGAATTTTATTGACAAGCACTTACATTTATATTAATTATATGACCTATATGAGACTATTACTGTTATATTGTCTGCTTTATTCAGTACAAACCATACCCATTTTTAGTAATGCCAGGTGACATTCTACTCCTTTATATTTATTTGGTATGAATACTACAAGCTAGATTGTTACTCACCAGCCTCGTGTCACAGCCTTTGCAACCTACTGGCATGGGCTTCCTGGTTTCCAACCCGCTCAGCTGGAGCTGTTATGAAGCTAGAGAAACATTTATGTATACCTAACCATCACATACACAGGCTGGACTTTGGCAAACGGTTATTGTTATGGATACTTACACACTGCTGGGACATCATCCCTCTGTCTTGCTTCTTGGACCCACTGTTCCAAGAGCTCC
Source organism: Protopterus annectens (assembly GCF_019279795.1). NCBI lineage: Eukaryota > Metazoa > Chordata > Ceratodontiformes > Protopteridae > Protopterus > Protopterus annectens. Next base: position 915,479,894 of record NC_056725.1, on the reverse strand, counting down.
CTTTTCCTCCACTTCATGTCAGCATAGTGGTGCCAGGCCTGCTCACCAGTCTGAGGAATACCAGTGGCACTATTGAGATCATGGGTGAGACTTTCCCAGGCTTCCGTTTTTTATTGGGAGTCCTGGTACTGGTCCTGCAGCAGTCTCACGTCATGTTTTTTTTCAAGGAGTCCTACCATGACCTTGGACACCTGTATGCCCAGAGCTGCACCTGAAAGCACATGCCCTCTCCAACACCTGCCATACTGTCTACAGTGGGGAGCTACAACCAGTTATGAGCTGTATTCCCACCTGTGAGGTTTAAATACGGCCAATTTCCCACCCTTTGCCATGATTGGACAGTTTTGAATATGCTGTGCTGAGCTAAGCTATGGGTATACCTGCTTAGCTAAGGTTGGCGGTGCTTAAAGGGGCAGGTTTAGCACTGCTTACCAATGAGCAAATCCACTTGGCTGGGCTACTCATTGCTTAGCATTCATATTTACACAATGCTTACACCTGGTCAGCATAGCTGTGCAATCCTTAGCATTGTTTATGTTTTATTTTATGGACTACCACCTGTATGGGACTGATTCATCATTCATGACATATTATACATTTGTTTACCTTCCCTGACATCTCCCAATGTGCTTTTATTACATTTATTCTTGTGTGACTATACTGTATAGGGCACTTGTGTTTATTTGGGGGTTTCACAACTTTATTGTTGGACATATAAGTGAATTTAAGTACACTTTTATCTGCTCTTTTGCATATAGTACTGTATTTAATTTATTTACTTGTGTTTTCACTGAATTTTAACTCAACTGAAGTTGTGGCTGCCTCTCTGCAGAGTACTTTTTAGAATTTCTGTGTAGCCATTGATAGCAAAGGGGGGTAGTTTCAGCTCATCACTGACATTCTGTCTTGCCTTATATAAGTGGTACATTTTGAGATATCAGAGCTTTGGCGGGCTAACATCTACCTGAAATCAGCTGGATGTATAAGTGAATTTAATTACACTTTTATCTGCTCTTTTGCATATAGTACTGTATTTAATTTATTTATTTGTGTTTTTCACTGAATTTTAACTCAACTGAAGTTGTGGCTGTCTCTCTACAGTTAGTTCCCCACCCACCTTCCCTGTTCTTGTTTTGGTGTTAATGTTGGTGGCTTTGAAATTGCCCGCCCTTCTTGTAGATTTGCATTTGGGATACCCCTGCTGGGCCCATCTCATTTTCCCACTCAACTGAGTACAGTGAGATCATATTCTGATTTCAGGCACTCCTACTGTGTACAAAGAGAGCATTTGCGAAGGACAACCCCTGTAGCCTCTTAGTCCTGCTCTGTTCCCTCCCTCAAAAAAAAAAAAAAAAATCTCTCTCTCTCTCTCTATATATATATATATATATATATATATATATATATATATATATTTTTTTTTTTTAATTCAGCTGCTCTTACAGTAATTGTCTTAGTTGCTCTTCTGCGTGCTGTTATCTGTTCAGTCACTCTTACTCTGCACTTATTACTGCCTGTTAGTAGCCTTCTAATTTACTGCCTTCTGCTCTTGTTTTTTAGTCATTTGCTAATTTAATTGCATTTATTTGAACTGTATTTGCGGTAGTGTTGCTACTCACTCAGGTGTGCTGGCCTGTACTACAATTTGAATTGTATTTACTGCTCTTTTAGCTGCTTTTCTGTAACAAAAAAAAATCTAAGCTTGTTTCCTGCCTTTCCTGTAACTAGTCAAGTCCAGATACAGACTTGCGGTATCCAGGACTGTTGGTAAGGGTCTGAGCCCCCCAAGCCTTTCTGTGTTGGAGGGAAGCCTTCTAGCTTATCAGTTGCAGTGGTAAGCACTAGGTAGCCTATTTACCATGGGAAGAGTGGGTTTTGGCCCTGAAATTGTAGTTCATTGGCTGTTTGAGCAGTTTTTCCATCTCTTTCTATTTCTGGTTAAAAGCCCGTTTTGCGTTTGGTCCTTGCCTTTCCTATAACTAGTGTAGTCCAGGTACAGATTTGCTGTATCCAAGTTTGTTGGTAAGCTTCTGAGCTCCCCAAGCCCTTCTGTGTTGGAGAGAAGACTTCTAGCTTATCAGTGGGAGTGGTAATCACTAGGTAGCCTATCTACCACAGGAAGAGTGGTTTCTGGCCCAGAAATTATAGTTTATTGGCCGTTTGGGAAGCTTTTCCATCTCTTTCAACCTTCTGATTTAAAAGTCTATGTTTGCGCTTGTTTCCTGTCTTTCCTGTTACCAGTCTAGTCCAGGTACAGATTTACTGTATCCAGGACTCTTTGTAAGCTTCTGAGCCCCCCAAGACTTTCTATGCTGGAGGGAAGCCTTCTAGCTTATCAGTGGGAGTGGTAAGCTTCAGGTAGCCTATCTACCACAAGAGGAGTGGTCCCTGGCCCAGAAATTGTAACTATTGGCTGTTTGAGCAGTTTTTTTCCATCTCTTTCAACTTTCTGGTTGAAAGCCGCACTTGTGCCTGTTTCCCACCTTTCCTATAACTAGCCTAGTCTGGTTACAGAGTTGCTGTATCCAGGATTGTTATTAAGCTTCTGAGCCTCCCCAAGTCTTTCTGTGTTGGAGGGAAGCCTTCTAGCTTATCTGTGGGAGTGGTAAGCACTAGGTAGCCTATCCTCCATGGGAAGAGTGAGTTGCAACCCAGAAATTGTAGTTTATTTGGCCGTTTGGGCAGTTTTCCATCTCTTTCAACTTGCTGGCTTAAAAGCCTACGTTTGTAATTGTTCCCCACCTTTCCTGTAACTAGTCTAGTCCAGGTACAGATTTGCTGTGTCCAGGATTCTTTGTAAGCTTCTGAGCTCCCCAAGCCTTTCTGTGTTGGAGGGAAGCCTTCTAGCTGATCAGTGGGAGTGGAAAGCATTAGGTAGCCTATCTACCACAAGAGGAGTGGTTCCTGGCCCAGAAATTGTAGCTATTGGCCATTTGGGCAGTTTTTTGCCATCTCTTTCAACGTTCTGGATTAAAAGCCACACTTGCGCTTGTTTCCCACCTTTCCTGTAACTAGCCTAGTCCAGATACAGAGTTGCTGTATCAAGGACTGTTGGTAAGCTTCTGAGCCCTGCAAGCCTTTCTGTGTTGTAAGAAAGCCTTCTAGCTTATCAGTGGGAGTGGTAAGAACTAGGTAGCCTGTCTTCCATGAGAGGAGAGGTTCTTGGCCCAGAAATTGTAGTTTATTGATCATTTGGACAGTTTGTCCGTCTCTTTCAATTTTCTGGTTTAAAAGACCACATCTGTGCTTGTTTCCCATCTTTCCTGTAACTAACTTACTGGGTAGCACTAGAACGCCTTAAACTGATACAAGCCTTCTAGCTTAGAAGAGAGACTTTGGAGTGATTAAGTATCAGTTTTCTGTATTTTCTTGCTGTACTTAACTGTTTTCTGCCTAAACACAGATTTTCCAGCATTTATTGTGATTTAAAAGCTTGTTTTTTTCACATATTGTACTCATCTGACTGCCTGCACTTTTAAAAAGTTGTTTTTTGTTTAAATAATTTGTTTAACTGTTGTAGGCTACACACTAAAGTGTGATAGCCTTTTCTGATCGTTTGTAGTCATTTAAAGCTGTTTTAAGTGTATTTTTACTGTCTTTGCCTTATCTTTTCAAAAAAAAAAAATTCCTTGCTTCCTGCCTTTCTAAGCTAGTATAGTCCACTTTTCAGGCTAGTGCTGAATTCAGGGTTGTGATACTAGTTTCTGAGTTGCCCATGCCTTACTTGGATAGAAGGAAGCTTCTCTGTTCACCTGTGAGAGAGGGGAGCTTTCAGCAACCTATCTGTCCCTGGAGGAGTGGTTCCAGCCCAGAAGTTAGTAGTTTATTGGCCATTTTGGGCTAATTTCTATTTCATTTCCCTACTACAAAAACCACATTTGCACGGTTTTGCGCACCGGGCAGTGCCGGTTAGCTAGGGTTAAATTATTCCTGGCTCCACTAAGTCTCCTCTTCAGTTTTTCCCTTGAAACTAGTCTAACTCTCAACCTAAGCACTCAAAAAGCATCTTACAGCCCAGTACTTGCTCAGACTTAATAGCAAGCACAAATATACCCTGACACTGACTGCCCAGCAAGGCAAGGCTCTTTATTCACCCCTCACCAACCAAGCGACTAAGCAGCTCACCCTACTATTCAGGCATGACCAAAGGGCAACTTCAGGTGCACTCTCTAGTCCATCTGGTGAATCTGGGTATCCTGAGGCAATGTTACAACTGCATCATGTACACAGACAACCCTCTCCTCCTACCACAAAACACTAACATATGCGAGAGATGCAATTATACAGCCAAACTGGAAGCTAAGCTGTTTCCACCCAAGACTGAAGCAGACAATCAAGAGAAGAAGATTAACACATGCACCACACCTCCAGCTGCACACAGACCTACTAAAACAGCACTGGCAAAAATACACATAAATACACAAAATCATACTCAGAGGCTCTAAATAAAAACCTGCAAAAGTATCAGAGACTTCCAAAGCAGACACCCAAACAGCCTGCACTTCCCGTTACAAACCAGACAATACATAAAACACAAAATCAGTGTGTCACACAATCACAGCCCTTAAGGCGAAATAACATACCTAACACACTAGTAATAGGTGACTCTATAGTTAGGCACACTGACGTCTCACTCACTAGGCTGGACAAGCAGAAGGTTACTGTTAGCTGCCTGTCGGGAGCCAGAATCCGCCACATAACAGAAGCATGCAGGTCACTCCAGAACAAGTACAAATATGACTCTGTCATTGTTCATATTGGTGTGAATGACCTGAGATGTACCTCCCTGGACTACATGAAAAGAGACATAGAAGAGCTCTCTGATCATGCAGCCCAGGCTGGTATGACCCTGACCCTGAGTAGCATCTTGCCCTCACCAAGAATGATACCTCAGTATAAAGAAAAAAATGATCAATTTCAACAATTGGCTAAGCTTCTGGCGTCATTCAAAGGGGATCCAGAGTCTGTCAGCATGGGACGACATGCTTGTCAAGCCACGTTGCTTCGCAAGAGATGGCTTGCACCTGTCACCCCTAGGCTTTTGAATACTGGCCACTTGCTGCCCCGATACTGCCTTTTTTAGGCAAGGCTCAAAAGTCAAACCCACCTCTGTAAACAGCACAAGTAACAAAAAACTGAGGGTTATGCTATTCAACGCCAGGAGTTTAAATCGCAAAATGCACATGCTCGAAGCAGTCCTCAGTATGGAGAACGTCGACACCTGTGCAGTAACTGAAACCTGGTTCAAGGCTTCAGAGAGCACCCAGCACTACCGGGCTACAACTCATGCTACAAGCTTCAGCCACAGAACATGGACTGAAACACAAAAGGAGGGGGTGTATCCATATTCATCAAGGATGCCTACACCTCCAGGTTAGTGGCGCAGCATGACACCTCTGAGATCATCCATGTGCAACTAACATCGGGCAAATCTGCAATGCAAATTGTGGCCTGCTACAGATCACCCTCCATAACCCAGGACCACCACTCCACCTTTCTGGAGACACTGGAAAACATGAAGGTCCTACCGAACACCCTGATATTGCGTGATTTTAATTACCCTACCATTCATTGGGAAAACTACTCAAGTACAAATTCCCAGGCCCAGCACTTCCTGGAATTCATCAACTCAGACTCCCTGGATCAGCTGGTAAACTCCCCTACCATAGGTGAAAACATATTGTACCTGGTCATCACCAACATGGGCAACAGGTGTTCCACACCGGAGGTCAACCGGTCACTGGTTAGATCAGACCATAAACTAATCACTCTGGATGTCCACATCCCACCACCACCCCCAACTAAGGAAATCACAGTAAAAATCTTTTCTAAAGCAAACTTCGTCTTACTTACGACAGAGGTGGTAAGTTTCACAGCCCCGACGCTAAAGGTTAATGCTGCCCAAGATGCAGAAACTTTTACAAATGCACTCTATGAGCACCTACAAGGATGCATGGATTGTGCCATCGATAGCAAAACCAAGACTCACTCCTCTAAGAGAAGGAAACCAGTTTGGTGGACCCCTGCAATAAACAGGCTATACAATAGAAGGAGGAAACTAGTTCAGAACAAAAGCAAATCCCAAGAAGGAAAGACATCCCTGATCAGTATCAGTAAGAAACTAAGGTCCCTCATGAAATCATCCAAGACTAACTTCGAAAAAAAATAGCCGAGGATTCAAAAGATAACCACAAAGCTTTCTTTAGCTATGTTAAGAATCTAAGTGGCAACTCACAGATATGCACTAGTGCAAAATAGCACAAAATATACTGAACCTACTAATATTGCTAACATCCTGGCAGATAGATTCAGTGCAAACATCACCCCCGTCTCACCTCCAAAAGGTCCCACAACAATATCGGAAAAGTGTAGTGTCCCAAAAATCACAGATGCACAGGTGAAAACAGGCCTTTCAAAAGCCAAAAACACAGTGTTATTGGGACCAGATGGAGTCCCAGGCTGGGTCTTGCACGAACTACAGAATGAACTAACCCCCCACCTAAACACGCTGTTCAACCTCAGCCTCTTCACAGGCTATGTGCCCATAGAATGATGCACAGCAATGGTTATTCCTCTCCACAAAGGAGGGGCCACAACTGACCCTGGTAACTGTCGCCCCATAAGCCTGACTAGCCTGGTCTGCAAGGCTATGGAGTGCATCATCATGGAACTCATTAACAAAGGCATTGGGAACCTCCATACACTTGACCCAACCCAGTTCAGCTTTGTTAAGGGCAGATCATGCCTACTAAACCTGGTTGACATCTTCGAGACAGTCACCAAGGCCATAGACGAGGGAAAGGTGGTTCACACAGCCTACCCTGACCTCGCCAAGGCTTTTGACACCATTCCCCACCCAGGTATTACAGAAAAACCCACCAGCCTAAACATAAACCCCTACATAACGAGATGGGTTGTCAACTGGCTTACAGACAGAACTCACACGGTAAGAATAGCGGGCTCCAGGTCCGACTCGAAACCAGTCACAAGTGGTGTCCTGCAAGTCTCGGTCCTGGCACCCCTACTGTTCGGCATATTCTTCTTAGAAGTACAGGCAAACACAGGAGGATTATGGCTAACCAAGTTTGATGATGACTGCAAACTGGGAGCCATAATTGACTCTCCGGCTGACACAGATATCATCCAAAAGGACCTTACTGAGATGGACACCTGGTGTCAAAATCATGACCTCAAGCTAAATGCCAAAAAATGCATAGTCATCCCATTTGGGAAAAAAACAAACACCCACGAATTACCACATAGGTGGCAGCCCCCTTAATACAGAAGAGGTAATAAGAGATCTGAGGACCCAGGTAGATAGTAATCTCTCCTTTGACAATCATATTGCCAAAGTAGTTAGGAAATCCTTCTATGTGGCCCATCTAATTACTAAAGGGTTTGCATCTAGAAATAAAGAGGTTATAGTGCCCCTCTACTCATCACTCATTAGACCCATCATAGAGTACAATGCCCCATTTGGGATGTACCACACAAGACACTTCCAACAGCTGGAAAGACCACAAAAGTACCTCACTAAGAGTATTACTGGCCTCAAACATATGTCCTATGCAGCCCGACTGAAAAAACTCCGGCTGTACTCAGTGGCATATCGCTTATTCAGAGGTGATCACTGCCTGACTTATAAAGTCATGTCAAACTCAAAATTGATGGACATGCTCCACCTAAAGAAATCCAAGTCACTGCGAGCCACGTGCTCTAGTGAGCTAAATCTCACCACAACAATAAATAGAACATGCTGGTGGGATAGATTCCTGTCACAGAGACTCCCCATGCTTTGGAACAAAATTCCAAATTACATCAGGCAGAGCCCCTCACTAATACTCTTCAAGAGAAACCTTGACGAGTGGATGAGTAACAGAAAATACACCCCTGGGATCACTTCATTGGCTCTGCTTGACAGAGGATCAGTTAATTAATCAATGGGGCAGTGAAAGCTGACACACTCTGGCTAGGCTTATAAATGCCCTCGGGCAGATAGCCTAGTACCTACCTATGAACCTATGAACCTATTACACTGACACCTCACATCTGGGCTTAATACACTATTCTGGTTGAGAAATATAAGTTACTTCCTACATAAATCTACAAATAAATTAAAATTGTAATGATTTCACATACAAAATAGAAATGGTTTTGGGGAGGCTCAAACTGTGAATGGCTACATGCAAGGCATACACTCCAACCACTACACTATAGCACTACTGCTTATGATGGACATCTATTGCTATTTAACTTATTGTGCCGTTTCAGCTGGGCAAGCATAGCTAAGCAACGGGCACACCCATGCAAACTTTATTGCAGATGTGAAAAAAAAAGAAAGATTTATTTGTAGGGGGCTGTACTTTGCAAATGTTGATGACATATTACTTTTCACAGTTTGTCTGGATATTTGCATTATATTCTTGGTCCACTTTTCATAAACTTGTGGCTCTTTGGCACATCATTAAAGATTGAAGTTTGACAGTAATGACACACATTTGCATTTTATACTTCATAACCTTCAGAAAATTCATGCTAATGCTAAACCTGTTATTCTATCAGCTTTCTAAGCTTGTGATGCTAATATTTCAGAGTTCTCCCTTATGGCTTTGTCCAGATTTCTTACTGTAACGGGTTGTGAGGTGTGCATTTTAGACTTCAAACCCTTCACAAATTTCATGCTAATGCCAAACCTGTTATTTTATCACCTTTCTAAGTTTGTAATGGCAATATTTCAGAGTTGCCCCTTATGGCTGTGCCCAGATTTCTTACTCTAATGGGTTGAGAGGTGTTAAGAATGATCTTGCTCTTTTTAAATTGCTGTACGGCAATTCTGGTGTGCAGGGGACATGTGTATTGTGAGAGCACTGCTCTCAAACATGCCCCCTGTGCTTGTACACATCCCCATGTACGTATTATAGTACGGCAGCGCACCTTCATACAAATGCATGGCACGCTGCTGTGCTGCACAGGAATGGTCCCTTCCATGCAGGAATAACTTATTCCTGCATGGACGTTTGCTGAATCCTGGGGATAGTGTATGGAATGCCTTTATATGATTTTCCCCAATGTTTATGACTTTATGAACACCCTGACCTGACTAGAGATAGCCTATATTTAAACAAATGTATTGTCACTTACTTTTACTGAATTATCCTTCACTATTCATTTTTTTTACTATGTGATTAACTGGCCCTTCAGCCAGTTTGCCCATGTGTTCCTCTCAAAGGACTAAGTTGGGCCCCTGAGTAACTTGATTATACAGATTTATTTTAAAACTCTTTCCATAGTAATTTGCTCAAGTTTGATGAAAAACAGAAAACAACTAAAATAGTGCAGTGCTGTATGATTACTTTCTACTGTGTGCCAGTACGTTCTGTATCCTATAAACAAGTTGTCAGGAGATGTGTACTTCTACAAAAAAGAACCTAACAGAAGCAATCAGTGAAGCTACATTACATAGTCTGTCTCTCTCTTTGTCCTTTACCAGGCCTCCCTTATGTAAAATATGTATACACCAAAGACAAAAATAGTGACACAGTTTAGCAAGTATAAAAAACAAAGGACTGACAGCAAGTATACACAAAATGGAAAATGTATCCATTTTTTTTTCTCATTCCACATACAGGTATTCACTTACTGGCTATTATTATGGTGTAACTCTGCCTTAACAATAAACTGCAGATACATGGTATAGCAATTTTAGTTAACATAAAATCATACCTTATCCATGCCAAAATACACACAAAAAAGTACTGCATACATATAGTTATTACAATAAAAAGCATAGCTAGGCTTTGATTTAACTGTAATGATTGTCATGTTTGCTAGAGACAGTGCTCTGTCAAGCTAGTAATAGCACAAAGATAATTAAATTCCATGAGTAATTACTGAGAAATGCAACACATTTTTCCACATGAAATTTCTGTTGATAACTTCCATGACTAACAGCAAACTACTATGCCTAGAAATGTATGGTGCTTACTGGGGGAAGACAAGATAATTATACATAATAGCAGATTACAAGGTGGATGCTGAAGCTAGCTATAACATTTAATAGCAGCAATAATAAGGTTCTGGAAAGATTTATATAATATATTTATGCATTCAGCAGTTGTGTATATAGAAGTGAAACTCCCAGCCGCACATTGCATAAGCTCAGGCTTGACAGACTTGGAGATAAAAAAGGGTTTGCAGAAAGACACTGATATTTTGAACAAGCAAGTTAGTAGGACTTGCTGACTCTAAGAGTTTGCCCCTTTTTTTGCAAACCATTACATGAGTAGTACTTCCAGAGATGAGGGGGAAGTTATGCCACCTGACTTCATCCAGGTCGGTTTAAGTAAATGGATGTAAAGGAAGGAGGGTGGATCGATACTCAAACAGCGAGTGCAGTAGGCTAGACTAAATCTTGTGTCACTGTGGACTTCCATAGAGGAGAAATACAATATGATATCCTTCAACAGTGCTACATTTAGTAATAAAGAAGGAGATACAACACTCACAATTCACACCACTGCTCCAATTAAGACAATACAAAGTGGATGAATACAATTCTAATGCTAATTATCTGGTCAGTTACAAAAGCCATATCTACTCATTCTTCTCATGGAATGAGAGCCATGACCATTATCTATCCACAGGAGGTAGCAAGCCAACTGCAGTAGGACCATCATAAAGGCAACCATCAACATATTTTACCATGACAGCCTAACCATGCCACTATGAGCATGCTGTAGGGGACAGTGCTGTGATCACAGTCTGAAGATGTCACTCACCTATGTGATGACATAACCATGCAGCATTGCCTTCTTCATTGCAAGACAGTTACTTTTTTTTACTTCCATTGAGTCTTCCCCAGGAACAGAAATAGGAGATGTGCCCCTGCTAAGCATGCACTCTCCTCATCCACAGCAAAATGCAAGTAGGTAAACCTTGCCCTTTTGCAGCTGCACTACCTATGCCCGGGTAAGTAACTGAACCCAGATCATCATGGGTGTAGTCAGAGCTCCGTTTCTCTATGCTACAGAGCCTGCAGCACAACCTTCTCACTTAATAACTGTTAGGCCAACTGCTTCGGTATTAGCCTTTTTATGGTTTCAAGTGACACAGAAACAAACCAGTTCAGGATTAGCTAAGCTCAGCCTGGATATTTTTCCTACCATTTAAAACTGAGTGATGAAAGCAAATACAGTACTTTACAGAAACATTGCTGTATAACATGTAACTGTTGAAGGTGCTGCAATTTCAGGCACAGATATTGTGCATCTGTATTTGTTGAAGGATAATAAAAGAACTAGAGAGTTGTTAACATATCGAATTTCTCAAGGTAAATGTGAACTAGCAATACATGGTTTACTTCTATTTACTGTTCAATCTGGTAATTGCTAGGAAGGGACCTTGCAGTGGCTGTGATCTGCAATACTTTTTCATTTTTAATCAGTCCTGGAGATTCAACAAACTCTCTGTAGGCTTAGCGCAAAGTCCACATGGAGTTTAAGTATTTGCACAAAAGCAGCAGTGCTAATTGCAGATGCATGCCATGCCTTGCGCTTAAGCATAAACAAGCACAGTTCCATGGCCTGCAACAGTGTTGCTGGCCAGGAAACCATGTAAAGCAGCACAAACACCTGCAGACATGTATACCTGTTTACCTATGAGCAAACTAGGTCCGCAGAATTGCGCTAAAAACCACAATGACTACCAGGGTTTTTAATAAAGCAATGTATACAGTTCCAACACATTAAAAGAAAGTGTATACAGTGCATAGTAGTGTGGAAACCTGTTTCAGGCATACTGAATAAAAGTTTTGCAACTGATCAGCAAGGGTGCATGGATTACATTATAAATAATTAGGAAAAGTGTGTCAATTGAAAAGGGACACAAAAAATGAATTGTAGGAATGAACACAGGAAGAAGACAAGTGAAACATGGTAATGTACAGCAGATGAGAGCCTGTCAATGTACATACACCACAAAGACAAGACAGTTGTAGCATGAACACTAATCACATATTTGCATGATACATTATGTACTGCTGTGTACACCTCTTGTGTGGGTATAGTCATATCATCACACGGTTATTGTATATTGTGTGACCGTGACACAAAGTGACATATCAATCGAGAGGATTCTTTGTGATATAAGCATCCTGACATGAACAATGGAGATGTCATATAGCAAGGACAGTATATACAATAGGAGGTAGGTGTATTGTGTGAAGCTGTGCAAAATGAGTTGCCTTAATATGAATGTAATGTCAGCATAGGTCTCAACCAAGTGGGACACATAGCAACAGGCTCATGGACAACAGTAGACAGATGCATTCACAATCATGGACAATATGAGAATATTACCTCCATTAAGCCCATGTCTTGGACATAGCATATGATTGTGAGTGATTATAGATGGTTCTGCAAGAACACACTTGTACAACTCTCATGATTTATAAGCAATCTATGAGGAAAATCAAGCACACCTTCCTCAAAAATTAACATCTGCCGGAGGTGTTAGGAGGAACACTGTTACACGTGTAGTTTAAATTAGGAGCAATCCTGGCTAGTTGATAGTTGTGCATAGCATATATATGGCACAATCCACACTGTCATAAATGTAACCTATGTCATCAATGTTGTCAATTAGCTATGTATATACTGTGTGCATCAAAGGAACACGTATCACACATGCATCTAGTATAACATCTTGATGGGGGTTCTGCACCATCAACCACTAATGGTTATGCAGCAAAAAGAATACTTAGGTATGGCCAGTAAGATGCGTGGGAGCTCACTGTGGCAAATGGAGTACACTTGAGTAACTCACCCTGGAAGATGTGTTGGGAGGTACATGAAAAAGAGTGCATTGTATTCAGTTATTGGTGTGGTGAGGGCTGAGGACTATGGAATGATAATGTCCTTTGATGTGGATGTCCTCCACATACTCAGGAGTTGTGTTACACATGAGGGAGTAGTCACCACTGTGGTCATATGGTGGTGGACGTTCTGCATACCATCTACCTGAATACACAGGCCATATACCACTTGGTCTTATCATAAGGGTGTGCTATCTATATTATAATTAGCTTGTGATTTTGCTTTTATAATGTAAATAATCTGCCCATGATTTTTGTTCATCTACTATGTCTCCATGGCTGTTTCAGCAATCCTTTGTGTGCGTTGATACTGTGTATTATACCAATACCACACTTGGATTCCCTGATTGTCCACAATCTGCAGTCCTCCACAAAGCTGGTTTGACAAAGGATGTGTAAGTCAGTCTTGAAGTCTGAGACTTAAATAATGAACAGGAAAGGGCCTAGCACAGAGCCTTGAGGTATAGACCTGATCACTTGACCCTAGATATAGATCACTTCACATGCTTCAACATATTTATCAGTGGTCTACCCACTTGGTGATGTAGGTGTTTACAGCTACTTGTGACAGTTTCTCAGTAAAACCTGAGTATGGATTTTGGTCAAATGCCTTGGCCAGGTCAAGTTATGCAGGATGATAATGCTGTCAGCATGTATGCCCTTGTTGACCTTCTTGAGGACATCAAACAGATGTAACAAACATTGTGTAGCCTTAAAGAATCACATGTGTTTGGTACACAGTCAGGATATTATCTGCATCCTTTTAGTTTTAGAAATGGTCAATGATTACTTGTTTGTCCACCTTGCAGATGAGGAGAGTTAGAATGGGTCTATGAATGCATACATCAGGTGATATACTTGCCCAGTCAGAAGGATGCATGTTGATGTATGCCCTTCTATGACAGCATAGGCTGTCTGGAAGCTGTGTTGAAGTATGGATCCAACTGTGTCTGTTAGGTCCATGCTTTGAGTCATGCTATAGACAAACTGTGATGTTTTCAGGGACCATTGATTCTGTGTTATTAGCTATAGACAGAGCATGGATGAACTGCCTTCCTTAGAATAAAAACTGAGTAATATTTGCATATATAATTGGGCTGATGGCTAGTGGTGACGCGGGGGTGGTGGTGATGTGTGAGAGAAACCGTCAGCAAATGGATTGTCTGTTTCCTCTGGTTGGGTATGTGTGGTGGCATCCACATACATATCTATGCTTAGTTGTGCATTCCCAATAACAATTCACTCTTATTTAAATAAATGATTTGTGACAACACCTCCAAATGCAACCTTGGTCATTCATCACATTCCACACAATGATACTATGCACACAGTCATACAACAGTACCAATGTCACATACTTACATCAATTGTATACCATATGCCTATATGTGTTTTATTGGCAAGCTATGTTTGAGCGGCCTGATGTCATATCAGGATACATTAGAGGTCAGTTGTTTATGGTTAATGCAGAACATTCCCTGGCATAAATGCTAATAGTCTAACAATGGTGCTGCAGACCTCCTCAGTAATCTTTGGGTATAGCAACGCCACTGCACATACAATAAATTCCACAAGGTTGAAATTGGCACAAAACATGTGATACATTGGTTGTGTATATCACGGCATAAAAACATGTGTATGAGATAAGACTTATGTGACTATGTAATCAATATGAATTTATATTGATATTTGTCACAACAGTTAATGATCATATGTAGACACACGCACACCTGTGCCATATTACAAATGTCACTGTGATGGCAGAACGTGAACTGTGTAAAAGGTTCATCTGCTCCACTACAACAACACATGTCCTAATACACCAACAATATACATAAAAGTGTTTCATAGCATGTCAACAGTTCTCAGGAGGCATATTACTACAACTGTTATAGAAGGAGCATGTAATGCAATGGCAACAATGGCCATCAATACATTAGCTCACATCACAGATTTTAATAGCCTCTTGTAGCCATACTGTTTATCCAAACCTCAATAGATTATATATTCCCCATTCTGAAGGAGGGATGGGCCTCCTTGAAATTGATTACACGTATAGATCTGCAACTGTGGGACTTCACACATATCTACTGACCTCAGGAGACCCAAATGTAGTGAAAGTTTTGAAACATGAGGAGAATAAATCTAACATGACTTCTCTGCTTAATTTAGCAGAAGCATATCGACATCAAGCAGGAATGGAAATCAAACCAGACATAGATAAAAATTAGGCAGCAACTAAATGTGCCAAAAAACAAAAGAAAGAATATAAGGTGAAGGACCAGATGAGAAGGCAAGGAATGTGGAAAATACATGAATATAGTTGCAAGTACAGAAAACGTCTGGAAAACCCTCATGTTGATCAGGAATGAATGCAGGAATGGTTAAGGAGAGGTAAATTAAAACCAAGAGATGAAAGGTTATTATTGACAGCCCAAGACAGTGAGCTGCATACACATTGGTTTACAAAGTGCATTGAACATGTGGGAGAAACAGACAAATCTAGGTTTTGTAAAACTGAATTGGAAACAGTCACACACCTTGTTGCTGGTTGTGACATACTAATGGCAGGAGGACTGTATACTGAAAGGTATAATAATGTGGCAAGATTGTTGCACTGGGGATTGTGCAAACATTATGGCACATTATGGGAAGTGGCTGAAAAACACTGGAAACATGAGCCACAAAGCACCATAGAAAATGATGAAGTTTACATCACATGGGATCATTCATTGCTAACATTTGAAAAGATAGATGCTAGAAAACCAGATATAGTGGTCCATGAAAAGAAGACAAACATAGCATTGATCATTTAAATCACCACACCCAGTGACTACAGTGTCTTGTGTACAGAGAGACACAAAGTCATAAAATATCAGGATTTGCAGTCAGAAATGAGGGAAATGTGGAAGAAAGATGCCCATACAGTCCCAATAGTAGTAGGAGCAATGGGTTTTATAAAAATAAATCTACAATCATATTTACATGTGTTGCCAATACATGTAACTCTGTATGAATTGCAGAAGGAGTCATTACTGGGCACATTGCAGGTGCTGCAAAGAGCACGTCTGGCTGGCATCAAAGATTGAAACAATACTAATTTCATGAACTTTAATTATACTTTGACTTAGGAATGGAGTCCATTCCTGTCATGGTATTAGAAACCCAAAAGATTTGGAAAAATTAAAAAAGCACATTTCAGTGACAACAACATTGTGTTCATAGGGTCATGGGACATTATTAGTCTAATGGCCAGCATCACATCAAATCCTAGCCATTATTATACCATGTAAAAACAAATCCCTATATTTATATTATAGAAGATAATAAAACTATCGTGTGTATGCGTATATTTGTTGGATTTAATTACATCCTGCCACTGTCCATATGGTACATGTGCACCACATTATGTCAGAATTAGCAATCACACATGTGGTGGTCTGGAGATGGATTGCAGAGGGTCATGGAAGGGCTCTGCTTCGTGATGTGTGTACGCATATTTGACATAAGGACATCTTCCGCTCCTCTGCAAGAAGGATGTCATATGGCCAGGGGAAAAATGGGGTTGTTGGGTGCATGGGGCTACATGAATGGTTCCTCAAGTGGTAGTGAAATGAAGAGCAATTCCAAACATCATACAATGACCATAATGTACCACCAACCACACACACAGCAGTAGATTGGGACTGATTTGAATATTACACCTGTGCAGGTATAGAAAATGAATGCCATACAATGTCATAGAAGCAACAGCACATATGCCTGACTATAACACTGTCACATTGCATTTTATGGAATATGATAGCATCATTGTATGCTGAGGAGAACAAGGAAGGATTGTAGGATATGGATGTGGAGTCACATCCCTGTGTTAAATTGTCTTAAACGTGATAGGTGTATGTATGGACATGTAAGATGCCTGCTGTCAGATTAGAGTACCTTGCAAGTGTAGTTAATGTTACTGCCACGGCACAGGTTTGTCTTGAATACTGTCACAGTGCATGTTATAAAGGATGTTCTGAGGAGGATCTGATAATAGCTGTGGACTCACATATTCTAAAAGTGTCACCATAGTGATTCTTGAATCCACACACTCTTTATTGCAGTAAGAATAGAATCCCTACCTAACTATCTACAGAGCACAGTACTTAAGGCAAGCACCAAAGCACAAGTCTAGCTTTTATAGTCGCAGATAAAACGTTATAATTGATGACATCAGCAGTGTCTGGGGAGAAGAAGATGGTAATAGCAGTGTCCCACATGCTGGTGTAAAATGGTCTCTTGAATGTCATCCAACCGAATAAATGAGCACACACACACACACACACACACACACACACACACACACACACACACACACACACACAAACGCACATACGCACACATACCAACTGACCTCAGTGAGAACAAAACCTGTCCATATTTCACTATTTACACAGCACAGTGATTAACACAAGCACCACAGCAAAGTATGGCTTTTATAGTGTCCAACACTTTATAGCTGATGACATCAGCAGTATCTGCTGAGAAGAAGATGGTGATATCAATATATCATATCCTGATGTCAAATGGTCTCTGGAATGTCAGCCAAGTGACCACAGACACACACACACACACACACACACACACACACACACACACACACACACACACACACACACACACACACACACACACACACACTCACACACACACACACCAGCTGATCACAGTGAGATTGGAAATTCTGCCTAAGGTACACCAACTAGAGAACTCAGTATTTATCCCAAGTGCCAGAGCACAAGTCTGACTTTTATAATGCTGCAGGACAATTGATAGTGGATGACATAATCACTGTATGTTTGAGAGAAGATGCTTGAAGGCCTGAATGAAATGGATGTGTAGTCATGTACAGCTGTCAAAATATTTATACTTCATTGGACTCTATGACAACAGTTGCCCTCTTTTGACTAGACACACACACACACACACACACACACACACACACACACACACACAGATGCACGCACGTGGGCACACACACACACACACACACACACACACACACACACACACACACACACACACACACACACACACATGGATCACAGTGAAATTAGAACTCCTACCTAAGTACACCAACTAGAGAACTCAAAACTCAGTACTTAATGCAAGTGTTAGACTAGAAGCCTTACTTTTATATTGTCGCTGGACAATTTATTGTGGATGAGATTATCACTGAATGTTTGAGAGAAGATGTTGGGAGGTCTGGATGAAATGGATGTGTAGTCATGTAAAACTGTCAAAAACTCTCAAAATATTTGTACTCCATGAGATTGTATTGTTGACTGTAGGATACACAGTTACACTCTTCTGAGTAGACACACACACTAGTTGATAATTAAAACTCCTACCTAAGCACGCTGACTAGAAAATTCTGTATTTAATGCAAGTGCCACAGCACAAGTCTGATCTTTGCAATGCTGCTGGACAATTTATAGTGGATGACATCATCAATGGATGTTTGAGAGAAGATGTTGGGAGGCCTGAATGAAATGGATGTGTAGTCATGTACAACTGCCAAAATATTTGTACTCCATGGGATTGTATTGCCTACTGTAGGATAAACAGTTATACTCTTCTAACCAGACACACACACACACACACACACACACACACACAAACACCAGCTGACCACAGTGAGATTAAAACCCCAACTTAAGTACACCAATTTATAGAACTCAGTACTTAACACAAGCACCATGGCACTCGTCTTACTTCTGCAATCCTGCTGGATAATTTATAGTGGATGAAATCATCACTGGATGTTTGGGAGACAATGTTGGGAGGCCTGTATGAAATGTATGGGTAGCCAGGTATGACTGTCAAGAGATAAAAGTTCTGCATGTTACCAGATTGATAACAGTAAGATACAGACTGATGCTCCTCTGACTATGCACACACACTTACACATACATAGAGACACACATATATAGTAGCTACTGTGCTAATCTAGCACACATGTAATTAATTTGTTCCAATCTGCAAAACATAGTTAGAGTGTGATGATTGCTGCACCATGGGAGTTCTTATTTGCCTTTGTGACACCCATGCACTGGCCCAGTAATCAAGGAGCCTCAATCCTCACCACTAGCACCAGTGAGGGGCATGCACATTGGGAAGGATAACAAGTACACACACAGTGAAGTACAATTTCCCTTAAGAGCACACAGAGATCGCAGTCAGTCTGGAGTTGGTTTCTCCCTTTCTCTCCAGATCTCCAATAAGACTCCCCACTGGCACAGCTATAGGGTACAGGTCTCAGCCTAGTGGTCAAACTAAAACCTCCAGCACCCTCTCTGTCCAACCAGTGCTTCATGTCCTTGCCCAAGTAGCTGACGCACACACACTTTGAGATATGAATTATATGCAAACACACAGACATGCCTGGGGAAGGATGGCACAGGTTCTCCAGCTATGCCCCCTTCTCTACCCAGGCTATAAGGTAGAAATCACTGCCACCAACCACTAATATCAGCTACAAATAAGGCCCTTATCAAAGGGTGTCCAATTTTACTGTGCAACATTATTATTATCCAATTAGTAAGTATGACGAAGAGCAAGGCTTATTGGAGTGGCTTTGACAGTATCACTATATACATGCAATGTACTCTAGAGCTTAAATTAACTCTACACAAAACAGCCACAGTTGAAAGGTTTAAAAATATTTCATAATAAATAAAAACACAAGACAAATCTCTTCAATTCAACACAGTGCTAGTCAAGAGTTCAGACACAGGAAAATGCTTAAAATAATACTGTAGACTAGTCTGACATACATATAGAAAACAGCTAGACTAAACTTACTATTTCTATTTCTGAGAGAAATCACTGTTCTAAATAAATATCCTACTTACAAGCAAAGCAAAGTACTGGTGAGTTGATGTGTTCAGGTTCAGACAAAATGCAAAATGCTCTAATTCTCTCTCTCTGAGAAAGTCTTAAATTGATAATGCATCACTGCTGACTCGTTTTAGATTACATCATTCTTGACACTTCTCTGGTTTAATTCCCCAGGCTAATAGAAACTCAGAGTTTAACATATCTTTGTAATATTGCACCTGGCCAGGAAACCGCATAAATAAAAGACATTATACACGTAAAATCTAGCAATTAACTCTTGTCCTAAGACAATAGAAAGAATTTCTTCATCCAGACATCCCATCTCCATGCCCTGAGATCAAACAGTCATACAATGCTTGACTTATCAGCTTTCTTTTAGCAGTGGTTACATTTTTGAAGCTAAGTACAACATATAATTTGATCATAACATATAGTTCTTTTTTACATTTGTAAAACCAGCCTGTGGATTATATTAATATTTACAAATTACATAGAATTATTTATGAGATTCTATCTGGCTGGGTTGGCAGCCTTTCAGTTTTTCACAGCCTTGTCAGAGTTGTCTTTATAGATGGTGCCATCATCATCATCATTATATAATTTGGTTGACATATCCTGTTATGAGAGTGATGTGCAAAGTGTGGGTGTACTATTTCCTGTCATGTTTCTAATTTGCAGGTATACTCTAAGAGACAGCTTGTCAAACTAGGTGCAAACATCTGTCAGGGACACATGTAGCAGAAATAAGACATCTTCCCAGTATATTGAGTTCATTACGCACTTAAATTGTCACATACAAGCATGCACATTTTATTTGGGATCATATTTGAGTGTTCATATTTGTGAATAATTGCTGTCCACATTAGTGCAAGTATTAGACAGTCTGAATGTGTATTGTCAGTATAAAAATGTACATGATGTGAAACAAAGCCTTTTTCATATTTATTTCTGTAGTGTAACTGATATTTGGGAACAAGTACTGAGATACCAAGTTTCAAGTGCATGGGTGCAGGTAACACATAACTACAGTGTAAATATGTCCATCATTAAAAAGTATCTTCTCTTTGGTTGTGTTTTTACATGTACTTTAATGGGATGAAGACTAACTGAGCAGTAAACATAAGTAATACATGCTAATGAGCACATTCCATAGCTCACTACCAAGCAGCTGGTTTGTGTAATCAGTGGCAAAGAGTTTGCACATGCGAGATACACATTTAAAGACTCTCACTTGAACTTGAGAAGTACTTTGCCATACTGGCTATGGTAGATACAGCTAACAGATATTTTGGTGTTCATAAATAGTTCATATCAAAAATGTTGTGTCATAAATTGTCTAACCTAAAAAAAATAATTTATACTTCTTTCCCCGTCTACACATAGTTAAGCAATGAGCAAATGCAAGACTCTGCTTCACAGCTAAAATTATGAGATTTCATTGTTTTGCTTACCTCTGCTATAACATGCTAAGCAGAGAAGGGTGGCAGTCAGTACTTTGGATAATACCGAGTGTAACAAACACAACTGTTGCTTAGCTAACTCTGTGGCAGCAGGTGTTTAAGCACTGATGTTTTTATTTTGAGGCCAGATGATACAGGGGTTGAAGCCAGCTCTAATAATTTCAAATATGTATTCATTATGTACTTAAATATACATGATTATTTGAAATGTGAGATGGAATGACTACAGTGAAGTACTGTATATAAACAAACAGTGCTCAAATGATTTATTGATTTATGTCAATAGTACACATTTGGAGTTACATATTAATACAGTTATCAAAGAAAATAAATAGTTTTTAAATAGATTTTTTTCGTAAGTGCTTTTATTCTTCTTTAACTTGTGGTTCCATAGCACAGTGGGTTTAAGCAGCATTGTGTAGAGGTAACAGTACCATGCCATTGGACACAAAGAGCCATTAACCATCGCTTGGCATTGGTGCATGATGCCAAACTCCATGCAAACACAGTGGACAAAAAGTGAAGGGCTTCATTGGGATTTATTACTTATGTTTGTGGCATGTGATTCTATTTTTTAACAGATTAAAGGTGTCAAAAGGGGTAGATAGGAAAGTGGTGAAATGGGGAGCAAGCAGATGGAAGATAAAAGGGAAAGCAATATAAGAATATGCAGGAGGAGATAAGAAAGAGCAGAGAACAACAGTCATACAGGGGGGAAAGCAGTATTTGAAATAGGAAGGTTAATCTTACATTTGGTATAATTTTATAGGTTGGTTGCTGCTGTATTTTTTATTTGATTTAACTTGCCAGACATGTATTGGGGGCATATATGTTATGGCCTGGCACATTTCTTGTGTGGCTTTACACAACAATAAATAAAATCTGTACAATGTGGGATTCAAACCTATGCAAAATAGTCAAAAATGTAATAGGTTCATAGGTTCATAGGTAATCTTCCACATAAGTGATTTTTCATCCTTGCCACTGAAGACGTGGTTAGTGGACATGCTCATTAATTATATATAAACACACATGACAGAGTGAGGAAGTAGCCATGTATGTCTGTTACCTGACAAGTTCCTGGTTTATATATTCATTGTGTATAACTATCATTGATGTCTGAACTCTGTTCAAGGGCAGAAAAGCCTTTTATAATTACAGAAACATAACTGTCGGTATACCCTCAGTCACACATATAATTCATATGAGCTCCAATGCTAAACATAGTTATTATTTAAAATTATGTTGACATGGTTTCCTATTTTTTAAAAGTGAGTGGAAAAGCATTAATACATTTGGGAGTATGCTATATTAGAACCTCAGCTTACTTGTATTGTAAGCATTAACTTATACCAGTTGCCACAGAGAAGGTCAACCTACAAATGTATTTTTTACAGTCATTACTGTGCAGAGGGCTCATTGCACCTAAGACCTTGCTTGTCAGACCTGCTCATTAAATATACATGTACATTAAAGAGTTAAGCATTTAACCATGTATGTGTGTGACATGAAAGTTCAAAAAAATTTTATTGTAATACCATAATTGCAATGATAACCATAGTTACACATGTAACATGTCTCTGATATCCTATGCATGCTCATTGCACATGCTATAGATAGTTATTCCTATGTCCAAGTATTTTTGTACTGTTAATTTTTATATAAATTAAAGAAAGTAAGAAAAGTTTTGCTTTAGCTGGATTAGAAACCAGGCTATCCTGTACCATAGCTCTTTATTTACAACTACTGCCATAGGAGCAACTAGACAGCAGCTGTATATTTTCACATTAATTAATATGTATGTGCTGACCGCCACACAACACTGTTAGCGTGTTTGTGCAGTGGCAAACCACACAGGATACAATGTATCCATTTTGAAATTGTCTACTGTGTGCTTCCTGTCTGCAGGCATTCTGGACCTGCAGGTGCTGCTGACCAACACCCAATGCTGCTTAGTGGGTTTGCGGGATGTAAAACAAAAAGAGGTAACAATGTTTCCTTTTAGAAATTGAGAATGCCTGCTTTATGCGTGGGCCATTAGACCATGCACCATGAAATTAAGTGACATGCAAACATAACAAGCAGAGCTATGAATGCATTACTCTTGTAACAAGTATTCATTAGGTTTTAAAATTAAAAGACAAATGTAGGATTTGAAGCATGACCAATAGCTACTACATACTGTGTGGTTCCTTGTGTTTACCAGGTGTGCTATACACACATTGCTTCCCAGTTGTAATTTATGCAGTCTTTATCATACAAGTAACTTAAAATTAACTTTTAAAGTATTTATCCATTCACTGTGTTTGCACTAAGCCATGCACCATGCAAATATTAATATTATTAAAAAATGTGAAAGAAAAAAATATATAAAATACATCTTAACACATATTACCGATTTCAACACAATTATGGATTCAAACAGTCAGACTAATGAACATACAAAACACAGTAAGGGTGTCTTATCCCACTTTGCCAGAGTAGCAGCTTTATCATAGGAGTGAAAATTATTGTATCTATTCACAAGTCCCATTTCCACCACAGTATTAAA
Source organism: Protopterus annectens (assembly GCF_019279795.1). Taxonomy (NCBI): domain Eukaryota; kingdom Metazoa; phylum Chordata; order Ceratodontiformes; family Protopteridae; genus Protopterus; species Protopterus annectens. Next base: position 915,456,130 of record NC_056725.1, on the reverse strand, counting down.
AAGGCACATAACACTTGTACACTCTCAGTTGTTTGTACACATATTGCTTACATATTTAGTGCAATGAATGATCACATGACCATTTATGAGTATAGTCTGCACCATTGTGGCTCTGTCTTCTCTTTATATTGTGTTCATTCCTCTTTTATCTGTGCTGTACTCTCACACATGCAGCCTATGGGGCATTTTGTATCATTGTCCTTAAAATGTATGACAATATTACATGGCAGCAAAATATGTTTTTCATAAAAGGAAGTAGAGTCTGGCTATTAGTGCACTGAAAATGAGAAATGCATGCTGTTGACTTCCATTTCAAAGCTTGTTACAATTACTTGTACACTCTGTAAATGTATCCTGGTTGACACACCCATTGCAGGTAGGGAGTTTGAATGGTTGTTGTATATTCCTTCTCCCGCCCACTAATCATTCACAGTTGCAATGCATTAGCAGCAAACACTGAGGCAGTGCCTACACTCTGTTACATGTGCTACACAAAGCAAAACGTTTGGGATTCAGCACATCTCATGAGTTCACACCTCATTTGCTTCTTCACCATGCTCAGAGGCAAGAGCTTACACCATAACAAGGTAACCATGTAGCTAGGGAACTTGTAGGTGAGAGAACTTGAGTATTTGTAGAACATAGAGGATTGAGATTCCTTTACATTTATCTGCACAGAAGGTTTCTGATGTTGCTAAGGTTTCAGGTAGATGCTAGATTTGCTCACGTTACATAGAAAACTGTTGCTATGTATATATATATATATATATATATATATATATATATATATATATATATATATTTTTTTTCTTTTTTTTTTTAGGGGATTAAACTATCTGCATGGACCTCTTATACTTCACTCTTGGCATAGGCAGTGTTTTGGCATGTATTGACTTTCACAGATAGACAGTCTTAATAACTGTCATTACAAGTATTGTTAAAACTATTTAACCTTCCATTCTTTTCTATCTTGTTCCATGGCAATGTAAAGTATTGTGTTGTCAATGACACAGGGTGTAATGCTTCTAAGATGGCCAATAGACACCTCCAGGGGAGTGCTTGACACGGTATGAGGTGCCTAGCAATCATATACAATTGACTTTTGCATTGTAAATATGTACACATTTTGTAACAATTGTGTGGAAAGCATTTGTAACAAGTGAATTGTGTCTTATGACTTGGATTGTACAATTTATAATTTTCCTGTCATTTTAGGGGTGGGGGAGCCAAGTGTGTTTCCTCATCAAAAGTTGAGTTTCAAGAGTTTTGCTCTTACAATTGTGTATTTATCCTCATATTTCTGTGTGTGTACAGGGAAACTGTATGTAATCAGTGGCATGCTATACCATAACATTCAGGAATTGATGTAGGATCCTGAATGCTGATAGGTGTGATATCCCCAGCATATGTACTGTTGGCCTCTGAAAGGTTCCTGTAGCTAATATTCTAAGTGCTACACATACCTTAGTCTCTACAGGCATTGGTTCCCCTTGGGTTGCCATTGCTCTCAATGCCAGCCGACAGAGGTTGCAGAGTTTCTGTAGTGCACCATTATCCAACCTGCAGCACTCTACAATTTCCACATCATGTAGATCCTTCTTTTGCTTGGTCTATTAGCAGCAGCATAGACTTCAGCTTTTTGCACATACACATGAATTAAAGCAACAGCAGCCCCTAACATTGCTTCTGTATAGACTCCTTTCCATGGCTGTATTCCAGTAGGATTTGGAATTCGCAGGGGAAAACCAGCACTGAGTCTACACAGTTGCTTTATAGCTTGGTGAATAGCTGCTCCATCCTGGATTGGTTGATTAGCATACATTTCAGCTGCTTATGCTGTAATTTGCATGCCACAGTGTTTACCTTGTTTGTGAGGTTGTGAGTGGTTCTACACACCATGAACAGCTGCTTATTGAATCCAAAACAATGCACTACAATATGTGCATCACACCATGATGTGCATACAGATAAAACAGGTGGTGTAGGCTGTATTGAATCTGGCCAGGGGTCTAAATTCCATTCTCTTTCTTGGCTAAGTACCATTTGCAGCAGCAGCATAGACTTGTGCCTGTTGCACATACATGTGTATAATAGCACCTGCAGCCCCTAACATTGTTTACATGTTGAATACTTTCCGTGGCTGTATCCAAATAGGTTTTGGAATTCACAGGGAAAACCTACACTGAGTCTATATGATTGCTTTATAGCTTGTTGAATAGCTCCTCCATTGTGAATTGGTTGATTAGTATACAATTCAGCTGCTTATGCTGTAATTAGCATGCCACTATGTTTACCATGTTTGTGTGGCTCTAAATGTTGTGCAATAGAGTTTACTGAATCTGCACCAGTGTGTTTCTGAGACTTGTGAATAGCAAGCTAAGTGACTAGTTCTTGTTTCATGTGTATTCCTATCAATGTAAGGCATTTCTTTTAACTGTATAGAGAATTAGAAAAATATCTTCTAGTTGTAGTTTCTATTTGTCATTATCATGCTATGCTTCCAAACACAAAGTATTAACCAAGAACTCATTCAGTAACCTTTAAGCCCTAACAGATACTTTCTGTTGGGAAATGAATCCTTAAGAATCCATGTCCCACCCAGAATAGTAGGACTAAAATAGTTTTGAATCTGAATGAGGATAAGCAAAATTTATCTTTGCAAGCACAAAATGAGAGCTCACTAAGACCCCTGATATGACAATATGGCTAATATTTCTGATCTGTACATGACAGAGTGTGCTGACAACACAGCATACTTACAGTAACATTTATAGGAAAATTTTACATCATCAAAATTAATAACAGATGATTCCATTTTTAAAATGGAATTATTAGGTTTACATGGTATGTTTGTTAAAAGAGGTTATTCTTCAGCTTAAGTGTTGGACACTTTTCAACAAGTGAAGGAGAAAAGATGTATTGTGTATACACCAACCTTAAAAAGCGATGATGAATTATGATGTAATGAGACAGATATAAAGGGTTCAAAAGATTGTGACATATCAATGGCTGTTCATTCTAGTATATTTATAGGTATATAACATACATTATTTCAAAAACATGGAATATTTTAAAGAGTTTTAATGATGTATTTGCAGCTCTGGGTTATAAATCAACTTTTGTTAAGAAAATAACAAACAAGCTAGGAATAGTAATTGAATCTCTCAATGACTTTGCCATCCTGCAGGATCACAAACTGAAACTAAATGCTAAAAAAGCATTATTGTATCCTTTGGGAAGTCATCTATCCCAAAGAACTACCACATTAACAATATGCCCCTGAGTGTTGACCCAGTTGTTTGAGATTTGGGAACTTATGTGGACAGTTACCTAACTTTTGACCAACATATGCCCATTGCAGTAAGAAAGTCCTTCTATATTGCACAGCTTATAAACAAAACGTTATGCCTATATCAAGGGATGTCATTGTTCCCCTTTACTCATCCCATAGTAAGCAAATCACTAAATATAATGCTCCCTTCATGTATCTGTTCAGACACATGTAACAACTGCAACACTTACAGAAATACCCTATTAAAATGACACAAGGCCTAAACAATGTGTCTTATATTGAACAAGTCAAAGCCCTGTTACTATACTTAGTATCCTACAAACCGCTATAAGGTGATCTGTGTCTGGCATACAAGACTTCCTCAGACAAAAAACTAATTGATTTACTGCACATCAGCAAGTAAAATGGCATCAGAATCATTCAGTCTAGGGATATAAACCTCTTCTGCAATATCAACAGAATGGTTTAGAGGGACTAGTAGAACCAGTATATCCATCAGATGATACCACTGCTCTGGAACAGACTCCCCATCCACATAAAACAAAGTTCATCCCTGTCTATTTTCAAGCACAGTTTGGATCTATAGATGGGAAACAGAAAATTTACCCAAGGACTGTCCCCTGTAATTATGGACAGAGGCAGTTCTTAATGCTTTATCCCATGTGTGTCTCCTCAAATTATCTATGGTATGATCCCAGTTATTCTCATTAGTGGTAATATGTAATTATTGATCATGGGATGGGAAAAGCCAGTCTCTTACCAAGTGGGATAGGTTAATTCAAGTACAAAATGGGAAATTGGCTAGGCTTAAAATGGCCTCAAGGACAGCTAGCCTAGTACTAACATATGAACCTATAAAATACCTCAAAATTTTAAGACTGTTTAAATCTGGCAGTATTAAATGTAGAGTTAAGACTAATAAAAAAATGAAATCTACAGTTGTGGTCTGTAAATATTGCCAGTTTATTTCTTCAAGTACTTGTATCACAGTTACAGGATACAACAGACTCACTGAAACATGATTTTTTTTATTCATATGATTCCAAAGGTGTGGTTTACATAGCAAGCTGTGACTCCTGCAAATGGTTTTTTTTACAAAGTAACAACTATTAGAAGATTGAAGGAAAGAAATTATGAACATCTCCATGACATTAAAATAAAAAATATATATGGGTAATGCTTTATATAGGCATACCCTGTCTGCACAAATTTCAAAAAGTTTTAGGTTTTTGTTTTGGATGATGTGCAATTAACACTAAGAGGTGGAGCTGTGAAAACATTATTTGAGTAAAAGGCACTAGAGTAGCAGTTATGGCTTAATGCCTCTGTTCCACCAGATTTCAATGGCATGATTTCTGTTAGAAGAGTTTTAATATTGAAATCTCAAAACAGGAAGTAATTACTTTCTTTGTTATTGGTTGGCTCTAGCCATGTTTTTATGATGCATCTTATTTAAGTACTTTGTTGATTTCTGTTAGTTAATAATGAAGAAGTCATCATAATGAAAGTGCTTAAGTCAGTAAACAAAGTGTTTTTGTCCACAGACCAGTCTAGTGATACCTAGTAAGATATCATTTGCATATCTGGCCCTGATCCCATGGAGCCTGCTACATTTCTTAGTTTGGATGAGTGACTATTAGCACTCCTTTACGAGATCTCTAAAACTGTAAAGTGCCATCTTAATAAAACAAACTGCTTGGACCATAGCAAAAGTACTTGTATTGCCTTAAAACTGTTGAAATTTGGTTTGAAAACGACATTTGCATTTTCTGCAGATCTGACTACATTTTAGTGCCTCTTACACTCACTGTTTATTTCTGTTTTTATATAAATGCCTAGGACAGAGTCATTTAAATATTTTAACAAATACAATAAATAAACCATAAAGACTGGTTGTTCAGGAATCACTGTTTAGTGATTCATAGAAATAAATGAAAAACAGTTTACCAAGTTAGTATTAAGTGACACTTTGCCAACTCCTTTAAAAAAGACCATAGAATTAGTGGGATCTGTTCAATGAAATGAAATAAAAAATAAGTAAAAAGCAAGGCAGCTTTCCCTTTATCACAGAAATAATCAGACATTCCCCCGGATTCTGAAAGCCCTGCACGGCGTGCAGGACTAATGCAGGAACTCCAGCAGACAATATGTCTGCCGTGCGAGCCAAGAATAATCTGTAGGGATGTGCACGAGCACTCCTGCACTAGTCCAGCATGGACTCAGCCCCTGTATGCAAATTACCCCATTTGCAGGAGAAATCCATGCAAATGAGGTAAATTTGCGATCCAGGAGCAGGACTAGTGTAATCTGCAGAAATGGAGCCATGACAGCTCTAAATAAAGGGTGGATATCATGTAGAAAGCATGCCAATGGCCACCTATAAGGCCATTGGCATGGAAAACATTTGCAAAAATAAAAAAAAAAAAATTTTATTTTTTTAGCCGATTTCGGCTGTTTAAGCATAGGGCAGTGGGGCGTAAATAGGATCAGGTGGAAAATAAGAAAAAAAAAACTAAAATAAGCATTCTAATCAAAATCACTATTTTGCCATTATACCCAATGGCAGGCAGAAGACAACATGGCCAGTGAATAGTGGTTGCTAAGGGGGAAGGCTCAGTGTGGGACATGTAACTATGCATCAGCAGGCAATCCTATGCAAATGAGGGGAATGATACTGAATCCCAGATTTCACCTGCATGCTAGTCACTACCCAACAGTGTAAGAGCAGGAATAGCTTGGTGCAAACATAGGAGTTAGCTGACATCATAGGAGGGTGTGTCAGGCAGACTGTAAGTGGATGGAGCCCTGTGGCTCAGGTTTACTCCTAGCTTAGCAGAGCTAAGCAAGGGGGTGTGTCTGAGGCTGCCTAGCATTCTTTACATTGACTAAGCGGGTAAAGGAAAAAAAAAAGTAAACCAGGAAATAGCAGCTCTGTACACATTTGAGCAATGTGTTTGTGCAGTGCACCACCAAGGAAAAACAGCAGTAGGGAGGTAATCTAGGAGAACTAGTATAGCTGGCAGGTGAAATGCATCAGAATCAGCCAATCACACAAGCAGCAGACCAGCCCAGCCCAGAACACTACTATAAACTATGCAAACACCTTTCCCTCTGATTTTCCCATACTCTACACCACCGATGTATACAAGCAGGGAACTTTTAACAAACAAAACAACAAAATGATAGGGGCTGCAATGGCTATCATACAACAACATGTGGAAGAGGCTTAGGGTGGTGAGGATGTGAATGCTGTTGACCAACCCACAGTGAGGAGATGGAGAAGAGTGTACAGACCCAGGGCAACTTACCAGGGGCTACATGAGCTGGAAATAGTGGAGTGCTATGGGGTGGACAGGGACCTCCTATAGCAAATTGTTGAGCTGTGCTGGCCACACCTCACACACAGAACTAACAGGGAGGAACCCATCCCAGTGGATACCAAGGTATGTGTAGGCCTAGGAATACTAGCTACTAGTACCTTCCATGGCCAACTGGGGATATGATGGGGATCTCACAGGCATCAGCATCCAGGGTACCCCACCAGTTCCTGGATGCCATGCCAGCACATGCCAGTGAGCAAGTATATTTCCCCAACACCTGTGAGGCATTGGCCAGCAATATGCATCTGTTCCACCAAATAGCAGAATACCATGAGGTAGTGGGTGCTATAGACTGCACACACATATGCATCAAAGCACCACCCGGTGAGCGGGGTAGGGTCTACATCAACCACAAGGGCTTCTCCTCCATCAACTGCCAAGTTGTGTGCGATGCCCAGGGAATAATAATGAATGTGTGTGCTGGCTAACCTGGAAACTATCATGACTCCCACATCTGGCATCTGACACAGCTGTACCAGAGATTTGCCAATGGTTACATCCCTTACGGTTACCTAGTGGGGGATGCTGGTTATGCACTGGAGCCGTGGCTGATGACACCCATCAGAAATGCACACACACCCGAACAAGAACTCCATAATGAGGCACACGCATGGACCAGAATTATAACAGAGTATGTGTATGGGATGATCAAGTCATGGTTCTGGTGCCTGGACACATCTGGTGGGGCCTTGCTGTTCTCACCAGCTACATGTACCCAAATTGTCATTGTATGTGCCATGCTACACAATATGATCCTGCGGAAACAGCTGCAGCAGGAACAGTATGGAGCAGGGCCACACAGCCCCCCACCATTTCCAAGGCCTGCACAGACACAGAGTGACTCAGAGGAGGAACAACCTGAGCCTGTCCCAGTAGGCAGAAGGAGGCATGCCCAGTATGCCCTGGCCTTGGCAAAGAGGCAATGCATAACACATACACTGACACAGGAAGGGCCCAGGGAATGACACCTCTCTCTGACTCGCACATACAGTAAAAGGGATGCCAAAAATGACACTACCTGTGCTCAACCACGTGTAGGGAGTGTACTATGTGCATCCGACATAGGCAGCCCTTCAGCACCACCCTCAATACTGGACACCCACAAGGTAAGTCACTCAACCTACCAATTGCCAAATGTAGTAGTATGTGTTGTTGCCTGTATCTATGGTATGGATGTGAGCATGCAAGGGAATTGGGCGGCTGAATGTGATGCCAGCAGATAGTAGACACCTATAGTGGCAGCATGAGATCTGTAACAAATACAGGTGTCATCATAGTAGCCAGTACTACACATGGTAACAAAACCCACTGCAGGAAATGTGCTGGGTCACATGTGTGTCCATATGACACACACATGCCAAGCAGAGAGGTTCACATACCCAGCAACAGTCACAGCCAGCATGACAGGTGTAGGCAAACACAAACAAAGGCTGTGCTAAGGCCACTGAATGATGCCTATGGGTAACCCCCCCCAGGCCTACACAGACAGACTACATCAGGTCAGGCGGTGGGATGTTAGTTCTGAAGGGTAGGAAGTGACAAACTAACATGTAGGTCAGTGAAACATAGGACCTGTAGTACACTGACATGCCTCTAGTCAGCATGATAGGTTAGAAAACATAAGCGAAAGAATGCAGCATGCAGTGCACGTGTCCCATGCAGGTGTGTCCTTAGCCATAGGTAGCATCCTGCCAGCATCCACACCACCTGATCAAGACTGATAGAAAGTATTGGCATGAACACCTAGCACACCTACCCTGCCACCGCAGGGGAATATACTGTATGACAGTCTGAGACTGTAGGACTGACAAAATGCAATGGCCTGCTCAGCTGGCCCACATCAGCACCAAATGGCCTACAGGCTTCTGCAAAGGCCTGTGTCTCACACGTACTGCCAATGCATGTTATGTCATGGACACCCAAATAACAACATAACACACTCCACATAAGGCATATGTAAAGCCATGTGGACAAACCACAGTAACATGTCCACCATGTCCCACTGCATGAACTGTAGACCAACACCAAAACACAGCTGTGATGAGGTGATAACCTTACGGAAATTATCAGAGAATGTATGCATAATGTATTGAAGAGGATAGGATAGAATAATAGAGGGGGCAGTGGGAGCATGGGCAGCATGGAATGTGCAAGGTCCAACACACAGCTGTGTGCGCACACTATCCCTGGCTGCAAACACATAAATGGGTGGCTACATACCTGCCCATACACCACAATAGGGGTAATGTCCTGACTCATGGCCCCTACCTCTGGGTAACCTGTGTGAATCTGTACAGCTGTGAGGTATTGCCACAGCAAGATAAGGCCATACTGTCATGTTGATGGATGTACAAGTATGGGATCCTCTGCCAGCACTGTACCAAGATGCTGAACCAGATACACAGACCCAGCAGCAAGTGTCTGCAGCTCCCCCTCCAGAATGGCATAACTTACCATGAATATGTAGGTGTCTGCCCACAATACCAGACACAGCTGCAGTCACCCTTGTCCCCCAGGACATCACTGTAAGCAAGAATGTCCCCCTGATGGTACATGAGGAAATAAAACATCACAGTGTATAACAGTACACATGTCTGAATATCTCTGCTAACAGCAGTACCATGTAGCAGAAGCAGCACAGATACAATCACCTACAGTACACACTATCCCCTGCACAGTTTGTCCCCATATTGCCAAATGATCTACAGATACCCTGCAGAAACATTTTTCTAACTGTAGGTGTACAACACAAAGGTCTGCACTGCAGTACAAAATATCTGGAATGGATCCACACATTCAATACATGAGGGCATACTGAACATGCTCACACACTTAGAGAAATGAAGGCAATGTCAGACAACAAGGAGAAATGAAGGCAATGTCAGACAACAACAGACTGAAAGGCCATACTGGGCAAGCTCACACACTTAAAAAAAAATAAAGCCCATGTCTGCAAACAACACTGGATCATACATATCTGACAGTTGCAGATGTTAGTGCATACACTCCTCAGTATGCACCAGTCATGCTTTGCATGCACAGTGGATAGGAATACAGACATTTATCCAAGGACAACACACTTTAATAAGCCAAATGTAGACATACATAGATGTGTGGAAGTGAGTGACTGTGACAATGAGCCATCTATCATGAGGCCTGTCCCACCCAGCACACAACCAAATGGCTACAACCACATGATGTGTAACTGTCACTCACTGTAGACATTAGCCACCGGTATCCATCAGCATTGCAGACTATGTGGTGCAAGTGCTAGCTGTGCAACATGACTGTACAAGGCAGTAGTCATCTAGCAGCTGTATACATGTACTTGTGGAATATAACCCTGCATGTGCCCGCATGTTGTGTGCCAACCTCTAGATGAATGGGTTATGGCCCATGCACACACACACACACACACACACACACACTGCCCTCCCCATAGCCCTACTATGACAAGCCTGCTGAGGTCATCCACTTTGAAATACACCTTTTGGAATGGAGTAACCCAGTAATCTCTGTGACACGTCCCAAAATTGCATAAGGCTGTAGTGTGATAAACTAGTTAGGTAGGAGTTCTAATCCCAGACATGGCAACTGTGTGTGTGTGTGTGTGTGTGTGTGTGTGTGTGTGTGTGTGTGTGTGTGTGTGTGTGTGTGTGTGTGTGTGTCTGTCTGTGTAGGGAGCAATGATTGTTAGGCTAGTCATGTTCACTACAATTCAAATGCCCTACTTTGGCAAGGCTGCTGATGTCATTCATTGTGAAATACACCTTTGGGAAAATGTAGCCCAGTAATCTCCGTGGCACGTCCTATAACTGTGTACTGTTATAGTGTGATTAACTAGCTAGCTAGGAGTTCTAATCCCACTAATCCCAGACATAGCAACTGTGTGTGTGTGTGTGTGTGTGTGTGTGTGTGTGTGTGTGTGTGTGTGTGTGTGTGTGTGTGTGTGTGTGTGTGTGTGTGTGTGTGCGTGTGTGTGCGTGTGTGTGTGTGTATTTCTGTCTGTGTAGAGAGCAATGCTTTTTAGGCTAGTCACACTCACTACAATTCAAATGCCCTACTTTGGCAAAGTTGTGGATGTCATTCACTGTGAAATACACCTTTGGGAGAAATGTAGCCCAGTAATCTCAGTGGTGTGTCCTATAACTGCGTACTGTTGTGGTGTGATAAACTACTTAGGTAGAAGTTCTAATCTCAGACATGGCAACTGTGTGTGTGTCTCTGTCTGTGTAGGGAGCAATGCTTTTTAGGCTACTCATGCACACTACAATTCAAATGTCCTATGTTGGCAAGGCTGCTGATGTCATTTACTGTGAAATACACCTTTGGGAGAAGTGTAGCCCAGAAATCCCTGTGGTGTGTCCTGTAATTGTGTAATGATGTAGTGTAATACACTAGTTAGGTAGGAGCTCTAATCACAGACATGGCAACTGTGTGTGTTTGTGTGTATCTGTCTGTGTAGAGAGCAATGCTTTTTAGGCTAGACACACTCGTTACAATTCAAATGCCCTACTTTGGCATGACTGCTAATGTCATTCACTGTGGAATACACCTTTGTCAAAGGTGTAGCCCAGTAATGTTTGTGGCGCATCCTATAACAACGTGATGCTGTAGTGTGATATAGAACTGTGATAGGGGTTCTAGTCCCACAATGGCAGGTGTGGATGTTTGTGTGTGTGTTTGTGTGTGTAGGGAGCAATGCTTTTTAGGCTAGTCATACTCACTACAGATCAAATGCCCTACTTTGACAAGGCTACTGATGTCATTCACTGTAAAATCCACCTTTGGAAAAGATGCAGCGCAGTAGTCTCTGTGGCTAGTCCTATAACAGTGTAATGCTGTAGTGTGATATAGTACTCTGGTAGGTGTTCTATTCCCACACATGGCAATTCTGGATGTTTGTGTGTGTTTCTATGTCTGTGTAGGGAGCAATGCTTTTTAGGCTAGTCACACTCATTACAAGTGTGGTGTGTTGGTGTGTTGATGCTGACACTTGTTCATGCTGACCGGCACGTGTACCACACCTACCATATAGCTACCATATAATTGTTGCAGATGTCACTCACCATCACATATATGTTTGGAGAGCTCCTCAACAGGTAACCTAGGTGGCGCATCCAATAACTGCATAGACATGTGATAGCAATACATAGTCAGTCAGGGGTTTGATGCCCTGTACTGGTAGGTGTGTGACAAAAACATGCTTAAATTTTACTCTCCCACCCCTCCCTGACTTATCTTTGCCTCTGTCTACCTCTCGCTCTCCCTGTCTGGTGGATGTGGAGACTTACACCTGCTTTGCTTAGGCAGCAGCATGTGTTTTGTAAGTGATGCTCATGATCAGCTGATGGCCTCTGCATGAATTGCAGCCCTCCTCTAGCTAATTGCATGTGGAACAGCTGTGGTAACATTCCCATAGCCAACTGCATGGAAACACACTCCAATATCTAGGAACATCATGTTGGTGTTGGGCCTTTTCATTCACTGTGAGCGGGACCTAGATCTGTTGTTTGGCAAACAGCATCACAGATGGATTGGGGATTTACCTCTAACAACATACACTGTGGAAACAGGACATAACACAGGAGGTGGAAATGTGCCTGACATGACAACAGAATGTAAGTGTTGCTATTCTGCATTTGGAGTAATGCTGGTTTAACAGGGTATGTGTGGCTATGGCTGTTCTACATGTTTTAATACCTGTCATGACAGTGCTATGTTACTGAGGAAACCCCCATCTGTAGGGTCATCCGCAGACTGGGCAGTGTGCGGCGCTTTTTGTTTCTTGTGTTACCCACAGAGCACCTATCTGTGAACTGCAGAAGCATAGTGTGAGGATCGCAGACAGTACATGGTGACAGACATGAGAGTTACTGACTTCATATCCCTCATAGGACATATGTAGCAACAAACCCTGTTACAACAGTAAATGTATGAGGTTATCACAGCAACATGTCAATATTGGCCCTGTGTTTGTGCTTCCAGCCACAACTCTGTCACCCTGTGTACATATGTCTTGCAGTAAGAGGGGCATATGTCCTGTACACCATCATTTATTGACATCATATCTGATAACAAGCCAGTGGGATATCAGACTGCAACACATGTTATGTATAGTAGCGGTTTTCTTTGAGGACATAACCTGAGCATACTGTGGTTGTGTGTACAGTACTGAGGTCTGTGTACTTATGGTGATTGTCGACAGTGAGTGTATTGTGAATATGTACCTTGGCCTGTGTACAGACTGTGGTAGATGTCATTGTTCTTGGTCCTGTTCTATCTGATGTTACATGCTGCTCCATTGTATGTTACCCTATCGGCTTACAAGTTTGTAGGGCCAAATGCACACATGTCCCATACCACAGACAGGCATTGGTAGTGGCCCAGTATATGTAAGGTAAGTGTGTGAGTGACACATATGAGGATGGTATTTATCAGATAGTCTATATACTGTAATATTACTCTGGATACCATATGTGGCTGTGGCTGTGTTCACATTGGTTGTGGTTATGCACTTTCACACAGGCGTCTGTTACTCTGTGCTGTGACATGCTTCTAGAGCCTGTTATATATGCAGGTACATGTGTATTCCCCCATACGAAATGTAGGGCAGTGTTGTGGCAGTCTGCCTGTAGCCTGCACAGTGCTTTGTTACATGCCTAGCAGCTTACTGTCCTTACCCAGTATGATGTTATGTCCAGATACTTGCCATATGTACTGCTGCCAGGCCACCATAACAATCATGTATGTCAGACAAAGCAGTGGGATGCTGTACAGATGTATGTCACTAACTAGTTGGTAGTATGTGGCCATGACATCTCTGTACCAGCGGTTATTATGTGGCAGGACAGACAGGGGTGTGTGAATGCATAACCTATGGGGGCAAATGTATACCAGTATTTACATGTTATACCCATCTGCATGGCTGTTAACATCTATCTTGTCAGGCTTGGTCTACATGTCATGCACTAAGGGGTTTTGTGTATACCTCTGGACTGACCAGAGTGTGTCAGACTGTCCACATTTATTGGCCATATCTCTGCTGTAGTCCACAGGATCATTACTGTGCTAGCAGTGGTACTGTACTATGATGTTCTTAGGATGTCTGTCAGTAGCCAATGGTGCACATGTTAAAAGCAGATGTGACCTCCCACACACAACATGTCTGTGAAGACAACCCCTATCACAGTAGCAATAGTCTACATATATACCTGCACTACATACCTGACATCCCCTTGCACTACGAGGTTGGGACTATTGGGACTGAGGTAGGGCTCCCCTCCATGTTCAGGACATATGGTGGACATATATGCATATATAATTATCCATATATCTATATAGATATATACACATATACATATCGACATGCATAGATGGATATGTATATGTACATATATAGACATATAAACACTCAGATATATACATATACACAGCAACATATGTCTACACATATACAGATAGAGATACATATGCACATATACTTACGGATATCTACATATATATTAACAGTAATAGATATATCAGAATAGATATGTATGCACATATAGTTACAGATATCTACATATATATCTACATAAATGGGCATATCTGTACACATAGGATGTGCATGCATATATAGCTATATATATATATATATATATATATATATATATATATATATATATATATATATATATATATATATATATATATACACATACATATATGTACATACAAAGAGATGTACACATGCCCATATATATGTTGCACTATACAAATGTGTATACAGACATATACGTGAATATACATGTGTATGTACATGTAGACATATATCAACCTATTATATGTATATATCCATAATCCTGTTGTGTAAACCTCATGGCTGTGTATACTCTCCCAGATGTATTTCACCGTATGTATCTGCTATGTGTACATTATGTTAAAACAACATATGTGATACAATAGTCATATTAATAACAAGTACTACACAAGTGTGGTAGTAAAGTAAATTGTTCAATACTAGTCAATATGTGTATTGACAGATATATTGGAAAAACAACAGCTGTCTTCACAGTTGTCATGGCGTAGTGGTTAAGTGTTGTGACTTTAGTGTACAGGGGTCTGGGTTAAACACCTGCAAGGGCTGTTCATTTTGTTGCTGGCAGAACAAGGGCTGTCAAATACAGAGTGGTTAAGGCAGTTTTGAGCAGCTTTAAGCGTGTTTGCGCAGTTTTGCAAGAAGGTAAGCAGTGCTAAGTTATGGGTAAATGTGCGGGCGCTTACACAGTGTAGGCTTCGCTTACCAGTGTGCAAATTAGCTTAGCTGTTATATTGCAGCAATGTTGATACCTGCTAAGCATGGCTTAGCCCTGGCAACAAGTTCACACCACCCAGTCTGATAACATAGCAGGGTAATGACATCTGTAATAAGTGTATGTAATGCCTTGTACAATACATGCGCCTATGTGCTGTCATTATAGTAGCAAGGGGTGTGAGTGTCATGTCTGGGACACAGACGTATGTGAGGCCTGTACAGCACTGTTATCCATGTGACTTTGTTGCATACAGGGGTAGTAGCCCAGGGTACATGCTGTCACAGTGGCATGTAGTGTATGATGGCGGTACTACTGTTGACAGTGCCTACCCATGCAAGAGTAGAGTGCTAAATATAGTACTGATAACAGGCACACCTGCAGGCATAGCTGGACTCTGAGGCCTCCCTGTTGTATCCCTGGTGTGTGAGCAGTGTCACAGTATATAAACCCTACTGGGTAATGATCCGACATGTGGAATGTAACTGTAGACTACAGTCTGTACATCACATAATAGCGAAGGCTCCTGACATGTAGTTATGGCATACATATTGTTGTCAAATGCTTATCTGTCAACGCATTCATCCTACGACATAGCTACTTGCTAAGTGGATGACTGTCAGTCCCTACACAGATGTGCAGATGGCAGGTATCTCGCTGGGATATGTACAGGCATCCTAAGCTTGATTGACACTGACATGTCTGCCCAGCTGTGTAAGAACTGGCACATATTGGAGATAACACCCTGTATGCACCATATGGCATGGATACCTCCATTACACTACCACAGTCAATTGAACATGCTTGGGTACAGGTCTCCACCACAGACACTAACCATGTGTTGTAATGCATGTTGCATGCATGTCAACATGATCACCTCAGTGGCCATGTGCAGAAGGCACCTGGTGGAATGGCTGATGCATGTCAATTCCACCCTGAAGGTCACCACAGTAGTGTCTGTCGATGGCTTGCCTGCTGCCACATGGCAGGTGGCATGATGGCACTGTACACACCCCCTACACAACCCATCTCTCCTTGGACAATAGCTAAGTACACAGCTATGGCCACCTGCAGAGATGCACCCCAGTACTGACACATGTGTACGTGTGCATGACTGAGTATAGCAGTGTCTGTGTGTTAGCACACCTGTACATGGGAATTCCATGAGGGCCTTCACAACCCCCACAACACCCATTTCCATAGTCAGTTGTGGCTGCTGCTTTATGGGACATTACATGTTCCCTGTTAAGCTCCTCTCCATACCGGCTACATTAGCCTTGCAGTACCATCACAACAGCATAGTACAAATGGGTTGATAGGCATGGGATACCCATTGTGTTCTGGCAAGTGTGTGTATGTGTGCATGTCCGTTTGTCTGTAGGGTACAGCATTCCTAGGTCACATACTCCTATTACAATACCCATTGCCACACGGTAGTACAAATAGTGTTGTTGCTGCCCATCGGTGAGTCATGACAATGCAACACCCTGCTATGCATGTGGCATGTGCATTAGATGCATATCCCTGTAGTACCACAATTGGGATCTACAATGGGTTGTATCGCAGTCATAACCAAGGTGTGATGGTGGGTATATCAGAGTGTCATCATGGGTTTCAGGTAGTACAATATCCACTGGGGGATGTGGGTGCTGTGTACACTGTCATTACACCAAGGTACACCTGGTATATGTCCCATGTACCACGTTATGGTTACCACTGTCACCATCAACCATACAGGTAACTGATACCACATTCCAGGCCAGTTATGCATGTGCTGTGTGAAGCCTACCTGTAACACATTGGACACACGGTCATGTTAGTTAGCAGCGATAGGCCCTGGTCTCTCAGATGTGTGTCTGCCTGTTATGTGTCTGTTAATGTGTATATGAAGGTATGTCACACTATGTATTGTCCATATACACCCATTACATCCCCCATTATCATACTATACATGTCTTGGGATGTTCTGCATGTAACATGTAAGCTGGGACACACCTCACACCAAACGCTGTGTGGTGTGTGCAGTGGAAGCCACACACTTCAGTGTCACTACATACCTAGGTAGGGATCTAGCCCCAGTGTTGCCAAGTAACAGTGTGCATATATGTGGATGGGTCTACATCAGATTGCAGATTATACATGCCCCAGTGAGTCACCTGTCCATGTGGTACAGGCAATAACTGTTATACTAATTTGTGACATATGTTAAACTGTACCCCAGATAAGTCACAGCCATAGTGTCACCACAGTGCCATACCCCATTGTGGAATATGACTGCAGACCATCCTCATGCTGACACATGTACACCTACAACACAAATGGATAATATTATAGAGACCACAATCAACCAGTGTTACTAACAGCTATAATGCATCATTGCTGCACAGCTACACTACCTGACATATATGGATTACACTTTACTCCTTGCAACATGTTACACTGCAGTACTGTGGTACACTGTAGTACAGTCACCATATGCATCAGAGCCATATTAGCCTGTCCTTGCATTGATGGTATGGATGACAGGGATGTGGCACAGGTATCATCATATGCACAGGGTGTGTTGTTGGTTTGCCAGAGGCCGAGGGTGGTCCATACATTTGACACCATGTGTGTGGGTGAGGGGTGTACTGAGGTGAACTGGGCTGGTGATGTGGTGTGTGTAGGTAAGGGTTGCCCTAGGGGTGTTTGTATAGTGTGTGGGTATGCATGCACACAGTTCTGCCATATGGCTGCCCTACACAGGTGTTTATGAACAGCTGCAAACCATACCTGGCAGGGTGTGCAGTTCACTGTCTACAGCCATGGACACATGGACTGTGCCTGCCAGGGGTTCCATGGGTACGTCCAGGTACAGGTATCGATGTGCTACTCTCACCTCATGATGACAAATGTCCGCTGGTACCAGGTCCCTCCTGCGACTGGTCAGGACCATGTGCTCATGGCCTTATGTGGTGTGGTGTGGACAGTGCCCCCCTGCACTGCCAGGGCTGGTACTGCCACTATGGGAGCCCATTAGTGTCCAAGCACATCCATGTTGACTGCCAGCTGTTGGTGTTGCTGGCCTACATCCACGTGGCCATCGCCGCATCCCCACCACACATTCAAGCACAAACATGCCATGGTCATTGGGGACCATCATCTCACCAGACCGTCTATACATGAGCTTGGTATAAGCATGGATGGCACCAGACAGTTCACGGAATTTGTCACTTACAGATGTGAGAGCAGCCCTCTGCAGCCTCAGGACCTGTCTGGTGTAATGTTCCATACGTGCCTGCCCCACCATGACAGCCTGAAACATGCACCTGCTGGTACCAGCTATGTCGCCTCTGCCAGGGGCATGATGTCCAGCGGCCCTACCATGAGCACCCTGGGACATCTGCCTATGTGGTGCCCTGCTGGACATCGGCTATGCCTGCTGCAACCAGACACAGTAGGCATGGTTACCACACTTTCCTGTGCACTACCACCAAACACCAGCTGTCCCTCAGCTATGGCCACTGGTGATGGGGTATGTATAGGCACTTAAACTGTGTGTGGGGTTGGGGTGGCTAAAAGGGGGATGTCAAATGATGGCGCTGTTTTGTCCCCTGAAAACCCCACCTGTGCCTCAACAGTACTATCATCATCTTCGATAACTGTATGGACACCAACATCAGATTGCATGCAGGAGGGACCCTGACCCACCTCACCACCTGTGGGGGAAACAATAAACGCACTTTAAAACCTGTACAGCATTGCCTAACAGTACACACACACACACACACACACACACACACACACACACACACACACACACCGTAATACCTACCTGTCTGTGACTTTACAGACAGTGCCACATATATGTCCATGTGTTCCCCATCCTGCATCACACTTGGTAACATACACACATTGATGCCACTCATTAACATATCAGTCTTCTATATGCCTAGACAAGCGATCACAACACAAGACCTGTTATTACATTACCTGCCTGAACTGTGAGTAGGGGTTTTAGATGGCCTCACTGCTGTGATTTAGTGTTCACCCTGTGTATGTCCAGACATCATGAGCATGGCCCCTATATGTGTGGGCTACTATGTGTAATATGCACTGGTGTGTCATGTGTATGTATTGCTCAGTACATGCCAGATATGCTGCTCAATCAGCCTATCATGTGACAACTGTAATATATGGATACTCTCCCTGGTGTTGACTAGTACTTCCCCAATGCATCTGTAGTGCTGCATACGTGGGTTGTAGGTCACCTCTCTGCTGAATGCAATATTAAGGGTATACCTGGTGTCTACCTTCCCTTTCAATGCCTGTTCCATGCTACAGACCTTATTATACTATCAGCTGTCCTGTGATTACATACATGACAAGTATTCCTGGTGTGTAATGTGGTAGTCCATGTCCATGTACTGCATGATCTCAAAGGGAGGTACTGCTGTATGAACACCACACAATCACACATGTGCATACATGGCCACCCACACAAACACACACACATGCACACACGCATCCTACATGCATGAACCTCCCTCCACTTCACCAGAGTGACCCTACAGACAAACTAACTACCCACCAGGATGCACATACACCCACATACAGCTGAGGTTGCACTATGATAGTACACACAGTCCTCCTATTACCCATCTGTCAACATGTATAACATATGGTACACAACAGCATGCAGTGCAGCTATAGTAAATCCATGCTAGCAACAGTATACATGTGTCTGATGCATGTGCTGTGTCACTAGGTGATTCCCCTTCCCTTGGATACCACTGCACCCATGTACACAGTATTTCTGTGCACCTGTTCTGCACCCTGCCATATACTGTGCACCACACTTCACAGGTGCACAACCCATTGCTGAATGTGTACTACTATGTCAGTTATGTCAGCTTTAATGCTCACAGCCCCGATGTTTTTCAGCAACACATACCTGGGATGATATGTGGACAGATGTCATATGTGAATGCCTGATGTCTGATTTACAGCTCTCAACATCAGCGGACCATTTATGACCAATCTAATATTCTTACACTGACAACCATCACAACAAACCATGGCTATGGGGGGTGCACACACCCTTATTGATATGATGCACCCATCCTTGATCTGCCATGGAATCACATCACCATATATCTTAACAGTACATGAGCCTGATATGTGACATATGTCCTGTACCATCACATGCAGTGTCTACAGAATGTGTTAGGTGTGCAGATGTTGACTGTGATGCATACACTTCGTGTGGACATATGTGTGCACACCCTTATCATGATGATGATGTGTCACACTTCCTGTTATGGGTACTACAGCAGCCACTGCTCCTGGCAGGGGTATACTAGTGTCCCTTGGTGTTCACACACTGCCATCACTATTGCTGTGGGGATAGGGTTACATCTGTCACAGTTCCTGAACCTGACTATGTGTAGATACAGCCATTTTTAGCATCCTTAGGATCCCTGCTGCAGTGCACTGGTGTGTCCTGCTGACACCCCTCCCTTCAGTCTTTTTGCAGATGCATGACAAGTAAGGCCTACACATGTGTGTCACTTTGTAGTGTCCCATACACTGAACACCACATGTTACAGCCTAGTCCCAGCTGATAATGTGGACCACAGTAATGCCTTATGCCATAGTGTAACTCTGCAGCAGTTGCCATTGTCCTACAGGTATATACACTGGTGTTGCACTGTATATGGGTGTTGTTCCAAACATTCCCCTACTGTAAGCCATGTCTCCCACCATTATGTTACACCCTGTGGACAACTTCCGCAATGACAGGATGTTAGCTATCATGCAGGTGTCTGACATATCCTTTCAATACCCCATCATGGTCAACCCTGTGATGCCGTGCATTTAACAGCAACAATACATGCACATGTACAGCATGCATTTTGGGTAGGTGTGTTAGATGTGTGCATGGAATATACCATCACCATTACATGACCAGTGTATTGGCAAGCATCTACATAAACTATACTCACCAGCTACAGGCTGCTGCCTTGGTGGTATCCTGGAGGGACCTACATAAGAGGGTGAGAGATGCAAAGTCAGTGGCCACACCTGTGGCATTGCTACAGGGTGGGTGCAGCATTACAATACATCAACAGTACATGTCCACAATACTACCACATATGCACATCTGTTTATCACTACTATGCAGCAAGAAAATATATCTATGACATGTCAGATATGCATGATCTACCTGTACTGATGCAGATGTATATGCAATAGTGGTCTACTGATGTACCCTGTGGCCTTACCTGCATGCCCCTCGGCCGGTGTGTGGATGGCACTCACCTCCACAAAGGTGTCCACTGGTTGCTGGCTGTGTGGACAGGCAGGTGTTACAAGGCTGGCTAGGAGCTCCTCCGCACATGTCGGGGGGGATGGATGGCATGGCACACTCTGTGGTGAGGTGATCCCCCCAGACTGCAGCAGCACACTGACAAGCATTGCAAAGCAGGTCAGAACAATGATGCTGGACCTGCTCATAACTACGGTTGTGCAGTCCATCATTGTCCCTGTGGACTAGGTCATTCCACAGGGTGGTCTGCTCCTGCTGATCATGAGTGGCCTGGCCAAACAAGATTGCATAGTGCTGTATGAGGTAATTCAGCAGGATTTAATTTTTAATTGCTGTGTAGGCTGGCAGCCTTCCATGGGACATCATGCCTGAAAGATAAAGATGAACACAGGTGTGAGCAAGTCATGCAGCAAGGTTACCACAGTTCTTAATACACATCACTGTCACTCCACACCATATCAGTGACAACAAACTGTACACACAACTCAATAGGTATGGCTACAGCATACCTACCAGTGGGGCAGATATTGTACTGTACCACACTTTGTGCAATGTGTTTGTAGCCATGTTCCCTGTGTGGACAATATCATTGCTGGCCTGTTACAGACTATTCACCTGCATGCCATTGTTAGGGCCACAATGGTTCAATATATGCCTGTGGTATGCTTGCTATGTGTTTGCTGCACATCTGACATTCTGTGTTATTGGGGTTATCTATGCATGCTGTTGGACATGTTCCGGGATTGTGTAGACTATTACTACTGACATATGTTCTATAACAGTGACACAATAGCATGTATATGTACTATTGGCCAGCAGAACCACCTCTCCTAACTCATCTGCCCATGTTACCAGGCCACATCACATGTGCGACCCACCCTGGGGTCTCCTCATGTACTGGTCCAGCAATACCGTCAGGTGGAACCAAGCCAGGGGATGTTGTGCCCCTGCCTGGGGGCACACACAGACATGTTCCTGTCCCCTGAGGTCAGGTCCAGGGTCTGTTCCACTCCGGGCTCCACAGACACATGTGGGGTGTGCTACATCAGCTTGAGGCACCCAGTACACATTCACAGAGCCCACATGCTCCTTCTGCTCAGCCTCCAGGCCAGGCACCTTTGGGATGTGGACTGCTGTTCTGAGTAGCAATGGGTGGGAGGCTTGTTCCCATTGTGTCCATATCGGGGCACATGGGGCATCCACATCACAGACCACACACACCATCCAGGGTGTTTACCCACCACATGTGTCACATACCACCCCTGTAGGCTGTCCTCTATATCTACCAACCCTGACCACCTCCACAACTATACCTGCCATACTTCCCCATATTCCCATTCCATACTTTACAGACAAGGGCAATGTGGTCCCACCAAGGGGTTCACATGTGACATACCCATCCATGTTGCACACACTGACAGCTGTAGATATCTGTGTGTATTGATATGTGTGCTGTTTCTTTACATATAGCATGCAGCACTGTGATAGTAATATAGGGGACATGTATTTACATACATATATGTTTGTGTGTGTGTTTGTATATATGTAGACGTGCATATAGGTATATATCTATGTATGTGTAGATATATATGATATATATATGTGTTCATATATATGTCTATACATGGGTATCTGTATATTTGTGGACATACCTGTGTGTGTGTGTGTGTGTGTGTGTGTGTGTGTGTGTGTGTGTGTGTGTGTGTGTGTGTGTGTGTGTGTGTGTGTATATATATATATATATATATATATATATATATATATGTATATATTTACACATATGCATATCTATATGTGGGGTACATTAAGACACCAGGTCCACAATCTTACAACACCTTCCTACACAGCTGCACTGTTCTGCCTTGCTACAACACAGACAGGTGCCACATATGGACACAGTCTGACACTAGAGGGGTATATGTAGGGCCAAATTGCAGGTAACCCTATTACACACCTATGGCATTCCTGCATGTTACAATACAGGTTAACCTGAGTATCCTGCAAGAAGGGGGCTGTGTAACACACATGTCCATCATTATGGCATTGCTTCCACCACCAGCTATTGCCCACATAATATATATATATATATATATATATATATATATATATATATATATATATACTTCCCGTTACACAACACACACTATGATGGCTTACATCTTATCAGTCAGTGCTGCTCTGCACGGTTGAAGGGTATGGCCTACTACCCACAGGGATGGACTCTATTGTCCTTAGCAGTTGCTCAGCTCAACATCATTACAACACCTGAAGGCATATATAAATCATTCCACATCATCTATCCCATTATTATGGACCAAGTACTACGGTCAATTACATACATATATATACTTCACATACCTGTTCTAGGAATGCAGTCTCTTCTGGATGTTTTTTGTTTTTTTTTCTGTGCCTTACATGCACACTTTCTCTCTCTCTCTCTCTCTCTCAGTCTTTCTCCATTAAATGGAATGAGCTGCTATGCATAGATTGCAGCATGGAATTTGTAGGTGATCCACATGATCAGGTGATGTTCTCTGCACCAATCAGTGTCCTCCACTTGGTACCTGCATGCAGCATGCTGTGTAGTACTTCCAATTACTACTGTCATGGCAACCAACTACTATAAATCCCTACATCATGTGGGCGTGGTCCCTTTACCTTTCCTGTATGATGGACATCCTTCTTGTGTGTGGGCAGCAGTGTTACAGACAGCAGGTAGCAATACCTCTTACAGGAGAACTTGCACACTCAGGCCAGCTACATATTTGTAGGATGTTCCAGAACTACAGACAGAGTGTGAGTAGTGTTGTTGTATGCATTGTATAGCACCGGTGTTACAGGGTTTGTGTGTACATACTAGTTTAACTTGGAATGCAGTCTATCTGCATAGCTCTCAACTGTGGTCCTATCCACTTGAGGCCAGAGGTGTGCCTATTATGTTTTGTCTGTCCACCACACAAGTCTTGTGTCAGATATATCACTGGCAGTGTGTGTGTTGAGTGCTATCAGCACATGGCTACATCCACTTCTGTTTCTTTCTTCATATTCCTGACTAAGGGTATTTTACAAACTATCCTGTAACACCAGTTACTTGCTTAGTGTATGACAACAGTTTTACACATATGGGCCTGTGTTCCTGCCTCTGTCCTCCACCTGCATACCAGGCTTTGTACATATGACATGCTGTCAGGGGTTGTTATGTAGTGGGCTGTGAGTATGTCATGCTGCCATTCCTGCCATCAGTCCACTGTTGTTGTGTCCCCCACATATACTGTGGGATTGGATCCATATATGAGTGGGCTTCGCCTACACAATACATGTGTTCCCTTATGCACTCCAGAGACCAGTGTATGTAACAGTGGTATATGGCCCTGTATTATTGAGTCTAGGGGGGTGCACTATAACTAACCTAGGCTGTTGCAACCTGTGGGGGTATCAGGAGTAAGCTGCCTTAAGGTATCTGGATGTACATTACCATACAATTCACCTTGGGTAAATGCAGGCCTACTGCCTCCTGACATACAGACTGTTCTGTTTGTCAGTGTGATTGTGATGGTGTCAGTTGTGCCTTGTTATGTAACAGATACATCCCATTGTGTCAGCTAAGGTCTTTACCCCCTAGGGATTTTGTACCGAGTGTAGATAGAGGCTGCTGGACTATACATCTGCATTACTTACTGTTGATTGCTTGTTATCCTGTGGCCCAGTCTGTCTTTACTATTGTATTACTTGAAGGCCTCGACCTGGACAACAACATATGTAAACCTTTCCAGACTACTGTAGTAATATAACTGTTTCACAGTTGCATTACTGTTTATATGTATGTCATGTCTAAACAGCTATATGGCATGGCATATACAACTGTAATAGTACACAAATAAAGTTTTCCCATGTATGCAAACCTGTGTGTGGAGTTATATCCTTTGACTTCTCTGTGGGTATATGTTGCAGGCAACAATTGTGATTTGTATGGGTGGCTCATACAGTGTGCAATTGGTAAGGTGGTAACTGTAGGCATAGTGGCTGTTCCATATTGTGTGCACTTTCTACATATGTATCTTCCTATACATATTCCTGTGTGTATGTGTAGTTACATATATATGTATATATATATATATATATATATATATATATATATATATATATATATATATGTATATATATATATATATATATATATATATATATATATATATATATATATGTATATATATATATATATCTATATATATATATATATATATATATATATATATATATATATATATATATATACACACACACACACACACACACACACACACACACACACACACACACATATATATATATATATATATATATATATATATATATATATATATATATATATATATATATCTGTATCTGCATATATGTGTCTGTGTATATGTTCATGGGTTTATAGGTTCATACTAGGCTATCTGCCCTAGGGCATTTATAAGCCTAGCCAGAGTGTGTTTGGCTTTTGCCACCCATTTTAAATTAATTTTGCTATGCCCCTTTTCGAGGTTAGTATACTGTGCCTCTGTCTAACAGTGACACAGAAGTGATACCCGGGGTAAACCTACGATCTCCCATCCACTCAACAAGATTCCTCTTGAAAAGAGTCAATGAGGGACTCTGCCTAACCTGGACTGGGATTTTATTCCAGAGTGAAGGGAGCCTCTGGGTTATGAATCTGTCCCTCCAGCATGTCCTATTTATTTCAGTGCTGAGGTTCAAGTCTCTCGTGCACATAGCTCGATGGGATTTGGATTTTCTGAGGTGCAGCATGTCCATTAATTCCGGGTTGGACATGGCTTTATGCATCAGGCACAGATCGCCTCTGAGCAGGTGGTATGCCACTGAGTAGAGCTGGAGTTTCTTTAACCGGGCAGCATATGGCATCTGTTTGAGCCCTTTGATCCTCTTGGTGATGTACTTTTGGGGTCTTTCCAGTTGCTGCAGGTGTCTGGTAAGGTACATCCCAAAAGGGGCATTGTACTCAATTATGGGCCTGATGAGGGATGAGTAAAGAGGCACGATGACCTCCCCTGATCTAGATGTGAATCCCTTCACGATTAGGTGGGCTATATAAAATGTTTTTCTAACCACTTTGGCCACGTAGTTGTCAAATGGGAGATTGCTATCAACTTGGGTCCCCAGGTCCCTAATTACTTCTTCTGTATTTAATGGATTACCACCTATGTGGTAATTTGTGGGCACTTTGTTTTTGCCAAAGGGGATGACTATACACTTTTTGGCGTTTAGCTTGAGTCCATGGCTCTGGCACCAGTTGTCTGTTTTTATGAGGCCCTTTTGGAGGATGCTTGTGTCGGCTGGAGAGTCTGTTATGGTGCCCAGTTTGCAGTCATCTGCGAACTTGGTCAGCCACAGTCCTTCCGTGTTGGCATGTACCTCCAAGAAATATATACTGAACAAGAGAGGTCCCAGGACTGAGCCTTGTGGGATGCCACTTGTAACTGGTTTGGAGTCTGACATGGGTCCAGCAATTCTAACCATGTGGGTTCTGTCCTTGAGCCAGTTTGCAACCCATCTAGTGACATAAGGGTTTATATTTAAGCTGGTGAACTTATCTATAATGCCTGAGTGGGGTATTGTATCGAAGGCTTTTGCGAGGTCCAGGTAGGCTGTGTGGACCACCTTCCCCTCGTCAATGGCCTTGGTGACTGTTTCAAAAAAATCGACTAGGTTTAAGAGGCAGGATCTGCCCTTAACAAAGCTGAACTGGGTAGTATCCAGTGTCTGTAGGTCCCCAATATCTTTATTTATGAGGTCCATGATGATCCTTTCCATAGCTTTGCAGAGGAAGCTAGTCAGCCTTATGGGGCGATAGTTTCCAGGATCCATTAAGGCACCACCTTTGTGGAGAGGAACCACTGTTTCTGTACGCCACTCTTTTGGTACATATCCTGTAGTAAGGCTGAGATTGAACAGTAGTTTTATGTTTGGGTTTAGCTCTTCTTGGAGTTCATGTAGGACGCAGCCCGGGACACCGTCTGGTCCCATTTATGCTGTGTTTTTTGCTTTGGAGAGGGCGGCTCTTACTTGAGCATCTGAGATGTCAGGGGGGCAGCACTCTGCTGGGATCGATATTTGCCCTTTTGGTGGGGGGGGAGTTTGCACTGAACCTGTCAGCTAGGATGTTGGCAATGTCTGTGGGTTCGATATATTTTTTGTCATTTTAGACTAATTCTGAGCATATCTGGGAATTCCCACTCAGGTTCCTAACATAACTAAAGAAAGCCTTGTGATTATCCTTAGTGTCCTGTGCAATTTTTCTCTCAAAGCTGGCCTTAGACGATTTTATGAGCGCCCGTAGTTTTTTGTTAATACTGATCAGAGATGCCTTCCCTTTTTGGGATTTTGCTCTATCATGTAATAGCTTCCTCCTTCTATTGTATAGTTTGTTTATGGCTGGGGTCCACCAGACAGGACGTCTGCCTTTGGAGGATTGGGTCTTGGTTTTATTTGGGATTGCAGGATCCATGCATTCCTGAAGGTGTTCATAGAATGCATTTATAAAGGATTCTGCGGTCTTGGCCGTATTTTCCACAGGCCAGGGTGCTTTGAAGGATTCCACCTCGGTTTTGAGGAGTGTGAAATTTGCTTTAGGGAAGTTTTTCACTGTGGTTTTCTGGGCAGGGGGTGGGGTCGGGATGTGAATATCCAGTGAGATTAGTTTATGGTCTGATCTTACCAGTGAGGGATACACTTCTGGTCTGGAGCATAGAGTCCCCATGTTGGTGATGATCAGGTCCAGTATGTTTTCCCCTCTTGTGGGAGTGGTAACAAGTTGTTCCATAGCATTTGAGTTTATAAATTCTAGGAACCTTTGGGCTAGGGTGTTGGAGCTAGAGTAATGCTCCCAGTCTATGTTTGGGTAGTTGAAGTCGCCCAATATAATGGTGTTTGGAGAGACCTTCATATTTTCCAGTGTTCTCAGGAAGGCCGAGTGGGGTTCCTGGGTTTGGGAGGGTGGTCTGTAGCAGGCCATAAACTGAAAGGCAGTTTTACCCACTGTTAGTTGCACATGGATAGTCTCTGATGCTTTGTGCTATGCCACCAACCTGGAGGTGTGGGTATCTTTGACGAATATTGATACTCCCCCTCCTTTTGTGGTTTGGTCCAAGTTTTGGGGCCAAAAAGCATGGTATGAGGTATAACCTGGTAGTGCTGGGGTGCTCTCGGGATCCTTGAACCAGGTTTCTGTTACTGCACAGATATCGATGTTCTCCATGCTAAGGAGAGTTTCAAGTGCGTGCATCTTGAGGTTTAGACTTCTGGCGTTGAGTAGCATTACTCTTAGTTTCTTATCCCTTGTGATACCTATGGAGGTGGGTTTGTCTTTTGAGCCTTGCCAAAAAAGGCACTATGGGGGTAGCAAGAGCCTTTGCCAATATCCAAAAGCCCAGGGGTGACAGGTGCAAGCTGTCCCTAGCGAAGCATCGTGGCTTGTCGAGCATGTCATCCCAGGCTGACAGGCATTGGATCCCCTTTGAATGACGCCAATACTTAAGCCAATTGTTGAAACTGATCTTCTTGTCTTCATACTGTGGCATCATTCTTGGTGAGGGTAAGATGCTACTCAAGGTCAGGGTCATACCGGCCTGGGCTACATGCTCAGAGAGCTCCTCTATGTCTCTTTTCATGTAGTCCAGGGAGGTACATCTCAGATCATTCACACCAGCATGGACAATGACTGAGTCATATTTGTACTTGCCTTGGAGTGACCTGAGTGCTTGTGTTATGTGGCGGATCCTAGCGACCAACAGGCAGCTCACCATGACCTTCTCCTTGTTCAGCCTGGCGAGCGGGACATCAGTGTGCCTGATGATAGAGTCACCTATTACAAGTGTATCAGGTGTGTTGTTTAGCCTTAAGGGCTGTGACTGTTTGGCACACTGGCTTTGTGAGCTATGTGTTGCACATGTTTTGTTTTGGGGTAGCGGTTGCTTGGGTGTCTGCTTTGGAGATCTCTGCTGCTTAGGCAGATTTTTATTTAGAGCCTCCGAGTATGTTTTTGTGTGTTTATGTGTTTGGTTTGCTGTCGTGGTAGGTCTATGTGAGACTGGAATTGTAGTGAGTGTGGTTTCCTTCTCCTCCTGACTGGTTACGCCAGTACTGAGTTGAGAGAGCTTAGCCTCCAGTTTGGCTATATGGTTGCATCTCTCACGTGTTGGAATTTGTTGGGAGGAGGAGAGGGTTGTCTGTGTACATGAGGCAGTTGTAGATTCACCAGCTGGACCGGAGAGGAGATTGACAACTGACTTTTGGACATGCTAGAATAGTATTGGGAATTCCTTTATAGTTGAATAAAAAGGGCCAATGGGGAACATGGTACTCAAGGGGAGTTTGTGAGGGTGTAGTTCTTTTAATTTTTTAGTGCTGACTTATATAATTGCTTTAGTGAGCAAGTGCCAGGTAACTTAAATGCAATGTGTTACAGATAACTTAAATGCAAAAATGACAAACAGTAACTTTCTTTCAAGTGAAACAAGGAAATAAATACAGTAAGCAATGCAGATATCACTAGGGATCCACAGAAGCACTGAAAAGCCGTGTTTTAGGAGGAATTAGCGTTTCAGGGAAATAACAAGCAAACAAACAACAAGCATACAAACAAAGCTAGATTCAGCAGGCCTGGATCTAGTCTATGCTACAGCAAACAAGGTGTACCAATTTCAGTAAGAAGCAGTTCAAATATGCAGGCACTATAAGACTTTAACCAGAAATTCCCAGCTCAGAAGGGCAGAGTCCAGCCTCTCCTCCCACAAGAGTGCAGACCACGAACCTTCTTAATGTAAAATAACTGGCCTGAAGCCCAAGTGCTTAAACCAGAACTAATACACTTTTAGAATAACAGACACTGAGCCCTCAATCAGCAGTTCCCAACTTAGAAGGATGTAAGCTACCTGTCCTGCCACCACAGTGCAGGCCACAAACCTTCCTAATGTAAAACAACTGGTCTGAAGCCCAAGTTCTTAATCCAAACGACTTAGAATGATAGCTACAATTTAATCAAGTTACTACCAAGCAGTAATAAATACAACTGAATACTTTAAAGAATGCCTGGATTAGTGCTCAAGTTATACAAACAAAGCTAGATTCAGCAGGCCTGGATCTAGTCTATGCTACAGCAAACAAGGTGTACCAATTTCAGTAAGAAGCAGTTCAAATATGCAGGCACTATAAGCCTTTAACCAGAAATTCCTAGCTCAGAAGGGCAGAGTCCAGCCTCTCCTCCCACAAGAGTGCAGACCACAAACCCTCTTAATGTAAAATAACTGGCCTGAAGCCCAAGTGCTTAAACCAGAATTAATACACTTTTAGAATAACAGACACTGAGCCCTCAATCAGCAGTTCCCAACTTAGAAGGATGTAAGCTACCTGTTCTGCCACTACAGTGCAGACCACAAACATTCTTAATGTAAAACAACTGGTCTGAAGCCCAAGTGCTTAAACTAAAAGGCTTAGAATGAGTTACACCAAGCAGTAATAAATACAACTGAGTACTTTTAAGATGATGCAAAAGCAAAATAAAGTAGGAAGAAACACAAATATAGTAAAAGCAGATAAATTTTTTTTTTTTTTTTGAGTGAGCAAATAAGATGGGTCCAAGAGTTACAGGACAGAAACAAGTGCAAATGCAGGCCTTCAAATCAGAAAGTTGAGAGAGATGGAAGACCGGCCAAACGGCCAATAACTACTATCCTAGGAATGTTGATTGCTTACACATTGTACATTCCCTATGGCAGCCAGACTGTACTGCATGATATGTTACTGATACCAGCCTGACATCATACAGTTGGGATGGAGTACTGTTAACATCTTGTGCCCATGTTGTGTCAGGTCCTGGTTATGGGATCTGCAACAGTTGCTATTGTATTGCTGGGCAGATGTGTTTGGCTGTGGGGGGTATATCTATACATACAAGACATATGTTGTTTAGGCCCCCTCAACCCCATTAACACTGCATGTGGACATATATATTTTTGTTATGTTCCCATTTTTATCTACAGATGTATGTCTGTATATACCTATGTCGATATAGATTGATGCTTATATGTATATATATATATATATATATATATATATATATATATATTGCAGTAGATATATATATATATATATATATATATATATATATATATATATACATATATATATATATATATATATATATATATATATATATATATATATATATATATATATATATATATATATATGTATATATACATATAGATATAGACATATATATCTATAGATGTATGCATATGTATATATATGTTTATATATATATATATATATATATATATATATATATATATATATTTCTATATATGTATCTATATCTACATATATAGATATGTTTTATATATATATATATATATATATATATATATATATATGTGTGTATTTATATATATATATATTTATATACGCGCGCACACACACACACACACACACACACACACACACACACACACACACACACACACACACACATACCTCTACATGTTGAAATACATTTCCTGTACTGTTGAATGACTGGGTTGGATGATATGTTTGGGAAAACATCAGGGTTATGTGTATCTGACATGGCTTAGTGGTAAATCACTTTGGCTATGGTGTGCATGGTCCTGGTTTCAAGCATTGCAAGAGCTGTTTATTTTGTTGCTGGGCAGAACAAGGGCCATTGGATACAGAGGGATTAAGGCACTTTTAAGCAGTTGTAAGTGGGTTTGTGCAGAGGTAAGCATTGCTAACTTCTGGTTACAGTTTCTTATACTGATTTAGCTTCTCAATTGCTTAAACTGTGTAGGCATTGCTTACCCCCATGCAAACAGGCGTAAACCCACTTACTGCTGCTTACAAGTGCTTACTCCCCCTTACCCCCCATGCTAATTTCTTTAAAAGAAAAGAAAAGAAAAAAGGGTTGCTAGGACAGTGGTGAAAAAGGGGCACAAAGAAGGAAAGACAGTGTGGAAAATAGCAAGAGGGTGTAGGGAAGGTCCATAGCTGCCCATTTCTTCTACAGCAACAGCTTTGCCTATGCACTGACTTTGGAGGTAGATTTGGACACTCACATCCCTGAGAGAGGGGTGAGGACAACAATAATATGTTGTGATGCCAATTAGACCATATTACATATGTCCAGTGGACATGTGTGCAAAATGGACAGCTATGTATGGGGCAAGATTTTTTGGGGGGAACAGATTGCCCTTTTTTTTTTCAGATGAGAGTAGGAAGTTAGGGAGGGATAGTAGGTATATTTGGGGAGGTAGGTTGGGTAGATAACAGACAAGACAAACAAGACACATACAGGAGCAGTATATGATGCATGTGGGGGATAAACACATTGATGGGGAGGGGGTGTTGGGAAATTGAAAGCCCATGAGCCCCCTAGTGGAAACAATGGGACTGAGATCCCCACCCATGGTCAGTCACCACTGCACCTTCACAGCTCTGAAGGTGGCTGTGCTCGGGTCTGAGTCAGAGAACCAGGCCGACCATCTAGTCATGACATGTGGCCCTTGAGCTGGCATAGAAGATCTTCAAACTGCTGATCTAGCTCTCTATGCACTACGACCCAGACCTGGCAATGGGTGACAGCTTCCTGTCCATGCCCGCTCCCAGGGGGTGTGAGCCCCATCACCTGAGGTGGTTCCCCCCAAAGTGGCGCAGGAACAATGGACGAGGAGGTCCCGGGTTGGGCCCCAGATGTGCTGGTGCCCGGTGCCACGGCCAGCTGAGGTGGGACAGGTGGGTCCACTGGGACCTGCATTCCCATACGTGCTATGGTGTTTATGGTGTATCAACATATGTGGGTTAGTAATAGTCAACACATTCCAGGGTTAGGTATAACAGCATGAATAGATAGTCCCATTAACCCATACACCAGATACAGAACAGTTGCATAGCAAATGGAATACATGCATATATGGGACCACAGTGGTAATAACAACAGCATGCAGGTACATTGATGGCACCATACCACCAATGTCGGAGTATTTCAACATAGCACATGCATAAAAACAGATTTAAATAATTATCAACCAATAGGACATATGTCCCAGCATAACAGTGGTGTCATCACATACCAGTGAGGTGGGTATTTAGTGTATTGTTGGGGATATGGTGGGGGGGGTTTGTCAATTAACATCTAGTATATTCCTGTAGTTCACATTATTTTCCTAGTCAGTGCTGTTATCTGTACCTTACAAGTATTACTACACTAGCCTAGTGACTTAGTTTGGACAGTGATATGGCTGTCATTATCTTTATACATGAACTGGTTTTACCTGCAGTATACACCTTTTACCTGGTATACCTATGGAGAAATTGTTTGTTAACACTAACTGTTTCTACACATACTCCCAGATTCCAGGTTGATGTTATGCACATATCCATCCATCTCTTTTTGCACAGAGTCTGGCCATGTCTTGACCACATGCAGGTGAACCGGGACATATGTAGACTATTGCCCTCTTCGACCTTTAGTGACTTACAACACTCATACAGGATTTCCTACACAGTTATATTATGTAGCACAGTGTGGGTGACAGTGATCAGTGATACTTTATTATTCAGTGCAGCTGCAACACTCACAGTTCCATACAATACCAGAGTAAACAGTACCAGTACAGGGTATCAAGCTTTTATTTCTCGGCAGAGTGTTCATATCCGACGTACCTGTGGGAGCAATGTTTGTTAGCACTACCTGAATGTTGCCACACAAAGTACCAGATTTCACGTTAGTATTAAGCACATACATCTCACTCTGGTTACAGTTTGACAACATGGGGGTGTAAATGGGACATACATGGCCTATTACTCTCATAAGATTTTGGGGAGTTGCTAGTGTGACAGGTTTGTTCTCATAGATGTATGACAATCAGTTGTATTTCCTGTTTGCTGCCTAAACATCTGGGATCACCCCACTGATTTCCCAGGGGGAGAGAGTGACAGGTAGCAAATATGGGCTTATATACTGGACATTCTGGACTTATCTGTACAGTTGTGGGGTATGATTCTGTATGCAGCCTACTTCCACTCCCACAATTCAGACCATGGTTGTGTCTGCTAAAACTAAAACACTGTCCATCACAGTTGTGTGTGCTATATAGATATTGCTGTATATCTCTTATCTGCTTTCTGTCTTATAATTCTCCTGTGGTTTTACATTCTGACCTTGTATAACAGCACTCACATACAGGATTTCCTAGACAGTTATATTATATAGCACAGTGTGGGTGACAGTGATGAGTAATACCTTATTATTCAAAGCAACCGCATCAGTCACAATGACATACAATACCAAAGTAAACAGTACCAGTACAGGGTATCATTCTTTTATTTCTGGGCACAGTGTTCGTATCTGATAGACCTGTGGGAGCAATGTTTGTTAGCACTACCTGAATGTTGCCACACAAAGTACCAGATTCCACATTACTATTATGCACATACATCTCACTCAGTTATTGTACACACTCTGGTCACAGCTTGACAACATGGGGGTGTAAATGGGACATACATAGCTTATTACTCTCATAAGATTTTGGGGAGTCGCTAGTGTGCCAGCTTTTTTCTCATAGATGTGTGACAATCAGATGTATTTCCTGTTTGTCACCTATATGTCTGGGATCACCCCACTGATTTCCCAGGGAACAGAGGACAGGCAGCAGATATGGGCCAATTTACTGGACATTCTGGACATGTCTGTACAGTTGTGGGGTATGATTCTGTATGCTGGCTACTACCACTCCCAGGATTCGAACCATGGCTGTGTGTGCTAAAAACACAACAGTTCACATCTCAGTTGCATGTGTTATTCAGATTGTGTTATCTGTCTTTTCACTGTTTTCTGTCTATGTGTCTCTCAGTTCTACTAAGTAACCTCTTGGGGATTACACCAGTCATATACAGACATTCCTACACATTCTATTTATGTTGCACAGTGTGGGTAATAGTGCTTAATACAACAGTACTATTAAATGATTGCAAATCTACATTACCATATGATGCCAGAGTATACACATGCAGTCCAGCAGTTAGACCTTTATTATCAGGTTATTATGCTTTTATTTACATAGAAACTATATGAGACTCTTCCTGCCATATTCTCCAGTGTATGTTGTACTTGCCTTAAACAATACAGGTTTTATACTGGCAATTAACTTACTAATGCTTTTAGAGTTATTTCCTACGACAGTACATGCAAGAGTATTAATAACCTGCCTCTCATCGCAACCTTTACAGGCAACAGCCACGGGCCTCCTGGTTCATGGCCACTCACTTGCCACTGCGGAGGACATAAGAGGAATATTTAGCCATACCTATCCATAATATACATGAGCTGGCAATTTTTAAACACATAGTGGAGTGATACATGCACACAGCTGGGACTTCCCCTGTCACGCTAGCCTCTTGGATCCACTGATCCAAGAGATCCCCCTTTCGCCGCTTTAGGTTGGCATAGTGATGCCTGACCTGCTCACCAGTTTGGATTATGCCAGTGGCACTGGTGAGGTCATGGGTGAAATGGTCCCAGGCTTCTGCCTTATATTGGGAACCCTGGTACTGGCCCTGCAGCAGTCTCTGCTCATTGTCTTTGACAAGGAGTCCTGCCGTGACTCTGGACTCCTGGATGCCCCAGCCCTGCACCCAGAGGTGCACTCCCTCTCCCCTTTCTGCCATGGTGCCTGCAAGGGTAAGCTACAACCAGTTATGTGATGTATTCCTACCTGTTGGGCTTTAGTAGGGCTGAATACCTGCACTTTGCCATGATTGGCCAGTTTTGAAAAGGCTAAGCTATGGGCAAACCTGCTTACCTAAGGTTGGCATTGTTTAAATGGGTATACCACTGGGCACATTGAATTAGATGGCCTACACATTGCTTACACCTCCTAAGCTGGCCTGTGCAATGCTTAGTGTTACTTAAAATTGACTTTGTATTATATTTGCTTTTTGGCATTGATTTCTTATTCATTACATCTTATATATATGTCTGGTATCCATCATTCATGTGTACATACACTGTGTGGGGTCCTTGTGTTTAGTAGGAGACTTCAACACTCTATTACATTTACACCTCACATATGGGCTTACCTCAGTACTCCAGTTCACATATTTATGTTATGTAGTAGGTTATAGAACATATGGCTGTATAGTGATTCCTTTCACATGTTCAGTTTGATTTTACTATAGTGAGGGTTTGTTCGGTGATACCTCACTCTTATGTACTGCTGTGAAGGCTTGATGATTAACTACTGTGACTATAGTGTACAGGGTCCTGGGTTCAAGACCTGCAAAGGCTTTTTATTTTGTTTCTGGCAAGAACAGAGGCTGATGCTTACAGAGTGCTTAAGGCACTTTTAAGCAGTTGTAAGCAGATTTGCGCAGGTTTACGTGATGGTAAGCACTGCTAACCTTTGGTTAAAGATGCTTACAGAGAGTTAGCTTTCATATTGCTTAACCTGTGTGTGCATTGCTTACCCCCACGCAAACGGGCTTACTAGTGCTTACATATGCTTACTCCCACTTACTACTGCTTAATAGTATGTACACTCGCTTACTCCTGCTTACCACTGCACTGATTTAGACAGTAATGTCTAATGGTTCTTGGGAAGTTGGGGGATTTGGAAGCTGTATGGAGTTATCATTCATTACACATTTTTCCTTCCATTTGTATCCATGATTCCTGTGTACATATACTGTATGGGGCACATGTGATTATCTGTGGACTTTGCAACATTATGACACTGACACCTTACATCTGGATTTAATGCAGTTTTCCATTTCACAAATATATGTTATTTAGTAGGTTATGCAACTAAAATATTGGTCATAATGTGATTTGACATGGAAAATGGAATGTGTTGCAGTGGGATTCAAACTGTGAATGCCTGCTCATAAGGCGAATGCTCTGTCCACTACACTATTAGTATACTGCTTCATTTGCATATATCTTCCTTTTTATCCTCTTCAGCCATTTAAGCTGCATTAACCGTAGCTAAGCGTTGGGCAAACCCGCACACCTACAGTTAGATTTAATCAGTTTCATAAAAATAAAAATGGTATTTTTATATTGTTTGTATTAACTATTGCTCTTGTACACATAGGGGGATGTTGCTGGGGGTATGCGGACACCTATGAGTGGTCTCACTCATTCTTTTGGGCTTTCTGTTTTATTCATTGCAGGGACGTGTATATTCTGAGAGCTCTGCTCTTAGACATGCCCCCTGCACTCTTACATGCTCCTTGTAAGATTAGGAGCTCAGGCAGTGTGCCTTCATTAATATGCATGGCGCACTGCCATCCTGCTCCTAAATGGCTGCTTCCATGCAGGACTAAGCTAGTCCTGCATGGAAGAATAGTAAATCTGGGGGA
Organism: Protopterus annectens; assembly: GCF_019279795.1. NCBI lineage: Eukaryota > Metazoa > Chordata > Ceratodontiformes > Protopteridae > Protopterus > Protopterus annectens. The sequence continues at coordinate 915,418,441 of NC_056725.1, read as the reverse complement.
TTGCGTTCTACTTTAGCTGTTTTGGAAGACTAGTCTATGAATATTCTTTAAATTAAAATTGTAGGTAGATTACGAATGCATTTTAATGAGTGCAGGATAATGTTATTTCATCCAGTCTCTGGTATGCATGTTACTATGGGTTTAAGTAGCATCTCCATCTGACACATATAAAATTTGTTTGAGAGGAGTTCAGGGAGGGAAATGCATTTGTCAATGAGAGGTGCTGGCCACTAGAATTAAAATAAACAGGCACAGATACAGTGCTAAGCAGAGGTAGGCATCATATACATTCCACTGACGGTATTATTCTGAAGCTAGAAAAGAAAGGTGTAACCTCCTTTAAAGCAATTTGTAAACATGTTTTGTATCAAATTTAGGAAAGACTCCTATGATATTAGAAATTACCCCTTCACCATATAGGGCCAGACTCCAAAAGGACTTGGGCATGGAGTAACATGTCAGTGTCAAACTGAGCAGTAACTCCACACCCAACTCCAAAAGATAAAGCTTTGCCAGACTTTATTCACAGTATGCTGATGGGGACCGGTGGAGCCTTTTACTCAATTAACAGAAGGGGAATTGTGCTCACTTCATTAAAATAATTCATGGTTAGGGACTGAGTCAGTGTTAAAGCCCATTATGATTCTTAGTAAGGTAGAACATGGAAACAGATACTGTACGGAAGGCAGTTTGGCTTCTCACTGGGTACTGCCTGTAGTACCTATTTCCACATACAGGTAGAGCCATACTGGAGGTTTGGGAACTGGGGACATTCCTGGAAGCACACATATACACAACTATGCGTAGTATGAGCAATCCCTCAAACTTCTTTAAGGGATGACTGACTGTAGGGTTTTGTTAAAACATAGATTAAATCCCTGGTAAACTACTGGGCCCCCAAGCCCACCACTCTTCTTTGACAGGGTGAGTGCAGGCATGATGGTACTGCTGTCTACCATGTATGAATATGGCAGTGCACCCTACAGATGCAGCTGTTATACTGGAAGGCTTCAAGGCCATGCAGGTCCACCTGTGTGTATTGAACCTAGTATTGCAGAGAAGCTCCCTGCCTGCACTACCAGATCCAATCTACAGAGAGAGAGAGAGATCATATACTCAAGATCCTTAGCTTGATTCAGCAACTTTTCCAAATTTGCAAGTAGGTTTGGTAATATGCTCTGAATAAGTAATGAGCTTCATTAACACAGAACATTATAAAGTCTCATTATTTGCTGTGTAGCAAGTCACCTTTCAATTTCATGCATCATCATTCTGAGGTATTGAATTAGCAAACTCCTCCCACTAGGATGATGTCATCCTGGGGAAGTGAGATAGATTTTACAGTTCTGCACATTTTGAGCAGGATGCTGAAGGCTATTCTGTCCCAAGAAACTGGTATTATGAAATCTATCCCATTGATTAAACTCTTTCTGGTTTACAAATAAAAATACATTTTTTGCGAGTTGCAATCTTCATCACATGACATCTGAAAGGGACTGTCTGGAAATGGAAGAAGTATATATCTACAGTGCCAGATACTTCACCATCTAGAAAAGACATGGCTACTATATTTTTGTGCCTCTTGCTGCCATGGGTGACCAAATCATTACTCCCTATAAAAGCACATTATTGGCAAAATGTCAAGCCCCCATAAACCATGAGAACACTCCTGCCCATACAGAACTGTTCACAAAGACCCTGTACAGGCTTGTTAACAGCTGCAAAGAGGCAGCTGTACCCATCAGGAAGAAGTACAGAACTAACTCAACAGACCATCCTGGTGGAAACACATAATCACTAGGCTGTATAACAGATGGAAGAAAATCATGGCAAAAATTAGGAGGTGCAGCACCCAGCAGGATAAAAGCACTCTCATCAAACTAAACAAACAACTCAGAGGACAAATAAAGTCTACCAAAGCCAAATTTGAGGTAGTTTGGCCACCCAGGCCAAGGACAGCCACAAAGCATTCTTTAGCTATGTCTACAGCCTCAAAGACAATATGCAATTGTGTGCAGAGTTCATTATAAATGGAGCCACCTATACTGAGCCAGAAGAAACAGCAAATCTCCTGGCTGATAAATTCAGCTCCAACTTTACCCCTGTCTCCCCCTCAACCTTCCCTCAGGAAATACCATCAAATATAACTCCCCCTACTATCACTAAGGAACAGTTCCTTAATGCTTTCTCTAAGACCAAGAACACTGCATCAATGGACTCAGACAATATCCCAAGATATCTTCTAAATAGAATGAAACATGACCTATCAGGGCTTCTGGAATTACTATTTAACTGTAGCATCCAAACAGGCTTAGTACCTTATGAATGGAGAACAGCAACAGTCAGCCCTCTGTACAAAGCTGGGCCATCTGCAGACCCTGGAAACTACAGACCTGTAAGTCTCACTAGTCTTATATGTAAAGCCATGGAAAGAATTATCATGGAAATGATCAACAGAGATATAATAAATCTCCAGACACTGGACCCAACCCAGTGTGGTTTGGTCAAAGGCAAGCCATGCTTACTCAACCTGGTGACTTCTTTGAGAAGGTAACCACAGCAATGGATGAGGGAAAAATTGTTGCTTACCTTGTCCTGGCCAAGGCATTTGACACAATACCCCACTCAGGGTACAAACTCATATGTCACCCAGTGGATAGCCAACTGGCTCACAGACAGGACCTAGGAAGTTAGAATTAGGGAGTCCACCTCTACAAGAGGCCAGTCACAAGTGGAGCCCCTCAGGGATCAGTCCTTGAACCATTCCTTTTTTGCATTTATTTTTCTGAATCAAGGCCAATGTCAGTGGTCTCTGGCTGAGTAAATTTGCAGATGATTGCAAATTAGGATCTGTCATTGAATCCCACACTGACACAAATGTTCTCCAGGAGGAGATGACACAGAAAAACAACTAGTGTCAGAGCCATGGACTAAAACTAAATGCCAAGAAATGAATAATAGTATCCTTTGGGAAGTCATCCACCCCTGGTAACTATCATATTGACAACACACCCCTCAGAGATGACCCAGTAGTCAGGAACTTAGGGACACATATAGATAGTAATCTAGCCTTTGACCATCACATGTCTACAGTTGTGAGGAAATCATTCCATGTTGCGCAACTTATAAACAAAGGTATAGCATCTAAGTCAAAGGAAGTCATTGTTCTACTGTATTTGGCATTCATCAGACCTATCATTGAGTACAATGCCCCCTTTGGTATGTACCTAACAAGGCATATCCAACAATTGGAACGTCCACACAGGTTTCTCACTAAAAGAATATAAGGCTTAATTAAAATGTGCTACGCAGACCGCCTCAAGGCCTTATCCCTGTAGTCTATCTCCTACAGGCTTTTGAGGGGATATCTATGCCTGGCATACAGGACATTGTTAGACTCCACTCTGATGGACCTCCTGCATATCCACAAAACAAGCAGCACCAGAATTACCTATTCTAAAAACTTAAACCTTGCCTGTGATATAAATAGGACCTGCTGGAGAGACAGGTATTTATCTCAGAGACTACCCCTTCTATGGAACAGGCTCCCCATCCATGTAAAGCAGAGTTCCTACCTAACCCAATTCAGGTGCAACTTGGACAATTGTGTGGAGAACAGAAATTCATCCCTGGTTTGGCACCTATGTCTCTAATGGACACATGCAACCTGTAAATGTTTCATCTCCCAGAAACCTGCTTGTAAATGTTTCATCTCCCAAACCCCTGCTTACACTTATCAAGGGTATCAGAACTGGTCAGAGATTTGGGATACGTGGCTAGGCTTAAAAAGCTATTGTGGTTGTTAACCTAGTAAACACCTATGAGCCTAAATATTGCAAGCAGGATGCCTTTCTTTAAAATGGAATATATGAAATGGTGTGCTGATGAAACCAATGCAGGAGTAAGTGACTTTATTTCTGAGGAAAATAATATGATTTTGTTTACCCAGAATATTATTATATACAAGCCTTAAAAGATATCGCATAAATCATCATTTATGGTGTGACTCTATGAAAAAAATAGCAGACGAGAAAAATAATGCAAATATACTGTTATGTTAAATGATGGTATATATTCAGCATCTAGATAATATCTTCCATATGCCTTGTAGTGAAATCAGTGTTAAATAAATTAATCTGGAAAGTCGTCTTATACAAGTTAAGAATAGTTTAGTTTGGACCTTTCTCAGTGCACTTTCCCTCACTAAAGGACCATGCAGTCCTTTCACAAAATGCTTACTGTGCATAAAATACAGAAATACATAACAGCAAGATGCCCTTGTAGCTCACTTGACTTTTAATTGTAACAGCAATAAAGCATTAATCACTATTGTCTCATTAAACTCTCATCAGAAGGCAATTACTGAGTGCATTACAAAAACATTTGGCAGCTCTAGTCCTGCCTTCTTTCTTTCTCTTCTCCTAACTGTACTACTGTGTTTCATTCAGACACATAAACACACATTACAGAAACTGTGCCATTATTTCTTCCTCACTTTTAATTCTGAGCTGTCAGCAGATACCTACATCTAGTCTCTAAATGCTATTTATAACTGCTATTACTCCAGAATATAAATCACAAGAGATTCCTTTGACATGAACTTGAGTACTTTCTTTTATGTACTGTAATCTAACCTAACCTTTTTTCAATGGCATTGTAACGCCTATAAGATAAGGTTCACCAAATGATTATTTTACAGATTTATCTTATCTGAACACAGAAGTGAATCACTGCAAATTCCCCAAACTCATAAATCTGTGACTATATGCTGTTAACAATATTTTGCTCTAAATACAGTAGTTTATTTGAAGTAGAAATTCTTATACATTGATGTAATTTTAGCATAGTAGACTGAGTTAAAGACTTTTTTTAGCAAACTTTGTATAACCATATGGGTGGCACAGTGGCCACAACCCATAATGATGTTGCTTCACAGCAAAAGGTTCTGTAGTACAATTCTCAGATGGGGTGTCTTTTGTGCAGAATCTGCATGTCCTCCTTGTGTTCACATGGGTTTTCTCTGGGTGCTCTGGTTTCCTCATGCATCCCTAGGACAGGCATTAGGTGAATTGGACACTAATTTGGCTGTAGGTGTGAGTTTAAGTGATATGGAAAGAAGAACTAGGCCAGGATAAGCCACCAGGCAGTGTAAACATTGGCTCTAGACAACTATCCCTATTGAAGTGACACCCTGAACTCATATGGGAAAAGACGTTGTGAATGTATAGTAACAGGTAAATGTTTAAATAATGCAATTGTAAATTACTGGAGATTTTCTGTCTGGGTTTTCTCTTTAAATGGCAGTTGACCCAGTACAATTATCATAGTCACCAAAGGGATAAAAAGAGATAAATATGTAGACAGATATCAAACTACAGACTTACTTATATCTTACTCAGACTTTCCCTTTTAAAAGTAGGAAGGTGCAAAGTGGGTATAAGGTGATCACTGATACATGTTCAGTGATGATACTGGGGCATGTAAAATTGTTCTGGCTTACTTCATGGACTATTTTCTAAAAGGACTTGTGTGCAAAGTAATATACTATGCCAAGCAATTACTCTATGTTCAATTAAAAAACTAGGCCTTTGCAAGTCCTCGTTCAATGTATGCTAATGAGGTCTGCCAGAATCCTATGCCAAATTTCAAAAAGAGAATCAGGCTTGCTTCTTTCCCTGAAGTACTTAGTTGTTAATTAGCAAAGGTCACCAATGTATAAGGCTAAAGTAACACCCTAGCCCACTGAACTCAATGAGCTAAGTTGAAGCAACAGCTTCACCTGTAGGTGGGACTTGGTACTGCAAACTGTAGCTGGAGGGAACAGGACTGCATGCAATACAAAGATCCATATACAGATAGAGATGTAATACACAGTCTGGGAGTTATGTAGGGTGTCGTAGACCACTGACATGCATGGTTGCATTGCATGTGAGCTCTCAGTACTTCAGTGGGAATGGCTTGTGAAACCTTTGAATTTAAAAATAAATTGCATTCCCTGGAGGGCAAGTGGTCCCATATTCTTGACTCCAACCACAGATGGGGAGAATACTGGCATGACAGCTATGCCTATATTCTTCCATCTGCTCTATAGGTGGAGATGTTGTGCAGGATGGCTTTGTAGCTGTGCAACTCTACCTGTACGACAGACCTGGTACTGTAGGAATATTCCCTGCCTACAGTACCACGTCTGCCTTACAGGTGGCGATGTTGAGCCAGATACTAAGCTAGACTCAGCAGACTGTCAGGTAAATACACTCTGTGCTAGAGTTATGAAATTCATTAGCATAGTATATTATGGAATTTCAGTACTTGCTCCTAGCATAGCAGGGCTTCCAGACATTCAGTAAGTCTTGCTTGCAAGGTACAGATCTGGGCAATTACAACACACTCACCAACACCCCCGACACAACCAGTTGGGATGACATGTGGGTGACCGTATATGTCATTTCACAAAAGAGTGAGCAGGATGGCAGATACTGCATTCTCCAGGTTTTGGAATCAGGCCACATGAACTTGCATTTTTTGGCAAGATTTAGTACTAGCTGTTTAAGAAAAGGCAAATTATTGGGGTTGGCATGTTGGCTAATGTATTTAACTTACCGGCAGAAGGAACAGTGTTTGATTCTAGAGCTGAAAAATTTGGCTAGGCTTAAAATGGTCCACAATGCCAGATAGTCTAGTAAGAATCTATGAACCTATAAAGAACATAGGTCAGTAGACTGGGAAGCAGATTCCTAAAGTTTAATCAACTAGTGAAGGGACAATTTGTTTGGGCCACAAGAATGGTGACAGTTGATGAAACTTTTTGGGACGAATGTCAGAGGTTGTAGGACATGTTTAAAGTACGAGGGTACCCAAATGACTACATTGACAGCTTAATGTATGAAGTCACGAATAAGGGAGAGCAAAACATATTTAATCTAATTTTGGAAAATAAGAAGGCTCTCTGCCACAACAATGGGAATTGGAGTAAGGGGACTGAGCCTACTACCACCCAGACTTCAACCGCACCCCAAAATCAAAAGACTTTTATCTGCGCCTTTATTACCACTTTTACAACTCACAGTATTTTGATAAAGGACATTTTGGTAAAAAAAAAATGGCCCATCTTAAGGAGTGAGCAGGGGATAATTGAAAATGTTGGCTCACATCCACATGTGGTATATAAAAGGTGGAATAATTTAAAGGCAGTGTTCAAAAAAAGAAAAAACTATCTTATACTTGTTGAAGGTTTACCAGTGGAAAAGTGAAGCAAACAAAGAAAAAAACCTCTGGTATTCCACCACAGCAAAAATCCACCACGGTAGAGTCCTGTGTCAAACAGTAAGCAAATTTAATGGAAAAAGTAAAAACAGCACTAAAATTCCATAGTGATAAAAATGATATGCTATTTAGCCTTCTTCAGATCATTATCTTTTGGTAATAATGCCTAACATTTATACTAAAAACTAACCAATAAGGTTTAAAATCAATTAACTTCTAAACCAATCATGTCAATTCATTCTTAGTCTTTATTAGAATATCCAGTAATCAATCTTTACACTACTAAGTAGCCAATAGCTACGAATTAAAATTGGTGCTAAAAATATGCTAATATACTATGTTGGCCCATCCTACTTCAGCTATATGCTAATATTCACTTCTCTGCCTAGTTTTTTACTGGCTATAAGTGCCGAATGTATCATTCCAATGAATGTAGTTTTACATAGCTTCCCTGTTTCCACTTTGCTGCCATCCAGTGGCCAATGTGTAAAACTAACTTTTTAAAGATTTTTCAGAAGCATTTATTTCCATTATTTTTATTTTTATTCCTGCATGGCTTCCCTGTTTCCACTTTTACTTAAAGCCAGTAAAAAACTAGGCAGAGAAGTGCATATTAGCATATAGCTGAAGTAGGATGGGCCAACATAGTATATTAGCATATTTTTGGTGCCAATTTTAAATCATAGCTATTGGCTTCTTAGTAGTGTAAAGAAAGATTACTGGCTATTCTAATAAAGACTAAGAATGAATTGACATGATTGGTTTAGAAGTTAATTGATTTTAAACCTTATTGGTTAGTTTTTAGTATAAATGTTAAGCATTGCTACCAAAAGATAATGATCTGAAGAAGGTTAAATAGCTGAAAGTGCTTATTGTTTTATCACTATGGAATTTTAATGCTGTTTTTACTTTTTCCATTACATTTGCTTGCTGTTTGACACAGGACTCTATCGTGGTCGATTTTTGCTGTGGTGGTTCAGTGTTCAAAAAAGGGTAGAGTATACACAAGGTGATTATTAACACCAACAACTCTTCACCAACAACTCTGGAATGTTCAAGTGCGGGAATTGCCTTCAATGTCAACATATTCTTGTTAAGAAGGATTGCCTTATCTCCACCCATGAAAACACAATTAGAGGGTATTTTGACTGCAATACTAAATGGGTGGTATACTGTGCACTTTGTTCAGCATGTACATGCTTTTACATTGGTAAGACAGAGAAGACTCAGGGTGAGAGTCTATGAACATATTTGTGACATTAAAAACAGAAAAAGTACACTATCCTTTCTTTTAAATTCATCATGCTTGAACAAATTGCTGTGAATGAAAGAGTGGGACCTTGGTCTTTATTTATTTATTTTTATTTTACATTTGTTTACCGGGCTAGTCTAACTGGATATATGTACATTTTCAGTAGAGGCCCGAGGAGAAAAGCTCCGAGACAATAACAAGGAGAGAGAAAAGAAAAAAACATTTATACAAATAATCCACAAGAAATAGAGATTACAAAAAAAATAATTGTATAGTCCCCAAGAAAAAATGTTAAATACAAGAATAATTACATGAGTAAACAATTGAATGTCAGTAAAATAATTTTTTTTTTTTTTATTTGTAGAGAGCCAAAAAAGAAAGAAATAGTTCTTGTTCAGTTTCAGCAAGCATAAAAAATACAAAATAAAAATAAAAATTTATATAAGAAAAAGCAAAAAGGTATTTAATCCTTGAAAAGCTCCAAACTGTATTGACAACTTTATTTGAATGCTGATATCCAGCCAGGTTTAAATGAAAATGCATCAATAGCATGTTTATTAAAACTATGGGCTCAACAGAGATAGTAAATGTATTTAAGTTGGTTTTATTGAGTAGCAGCATCCAATGGTAAGTTTGAACTTATATTTAGAATAGCTAACTTTTATGGGGTGTTGCTAGGATAGGCATAGTGCATCCAGAGCCTGGCAACTTATCCCATGTGAGACTCAAACCTTGCATCTTTTATTTGCGGGTTGGATACCTTGACTGCCAAGCTAACCTCACAAGAGTGAGTCATTCATGTTTTGTAAACTGCTATGAAGTAAAAGTGTCTTATGAATTGGGTGGAGCATGGTTGGAGGCTTGAAAATCATATGGTTTTATTGAGTGATTTTATCGGTCTAAAATACTTTTTAAGCATGAGTGTAATCTGATTGTTTGATGAAGTCTTTCACATAAAAAGACAAAAGCACTCATCATTTTATCTATAAATAAAAGGAATGGGTTTTAAATCTATGAGCAGTGATTTAAAAAAAATGTTTTAAGGGAATTTTTCTTTAAGTACAATTTTGGTGCCTGTATTTCCAGCTAGCCATTTGTTTCAAGTTTGTTTTTGATGTGGCTGAGTAAGACAGGAGATTATGCTCACAGCTGTACAAGGAAAGAACCTGGTTGTCATCAGTCATATAGAGACAAGTGCCCTGGCTGGGAAATGTCAAGAATAGCACAGCAGGAATTTGTGAAACTAAGGAGAGGCTTTAGTTAGCACATAATGTAATATTCTAACCCCTCACATACTCAAATACAAATGGGGACTAAGTAATTCTCCGATGATATCCTAGAAATATATAGTTGAATTATTTACACTCAAGCTTACTCTCCAGCTCCTTCTCCTCCCCCTTCTCTCCTTTCTACATCCTCATTCCTTTTTTTTTCTGTTTTTCTTGTTTCTACTTATATAGTTTACTTTTGAAAAGTTTGCTTTACTACAACAAATATGTCAACCACTATGTAAATGAGAAGTTTATTGTATCCATGTATTATAAATGATGTCATAGACTTATGTGTGTGTGTGTGTTTGTGTGCACAGTTTGCTATACTCTTATAATTTAATGTCATTTTGATGAACACATCTGTTACTATTCATGTAACCTGGACTAAGCCTGCAGTTATTCATTTGTGATCATTGCTTTACCCCAGTAAACAAATATAAATAAATAAATGAAATTCTGTCTCTCTCTCTCTCTCTCTCTCTCTCTCTCTCTCTCTCTCTCTCTTTCTCTCTGTCTCTCTCTCTCTCTGATTTTCTCTGCATGGCACAAATGATGATAAGGTGCCACATTTCAAGTGTCCCAATCTGTACTTGAACAACAAATGTAGAAATCAGGATTTTGGTATTACTGGTGAGTGCAGGTGCACCTGGAAGAATGGATGTGTGCCTGCATTATGCTGAATGCCCGTATTGTTCACTGGATGGGACAAACTACAGTGGCAGGATTAATTGCAAGATTAGCAAGCAGTTCGATAAGCGGTGATAGTGAGGGAACAATGCGCCCAATGAGGTAACCTCACCACACTTCCAAAATGAAAATAGTTAATACACACAGCACAGTGACAGAGAGAGGCCACTTTTAGTAACTAGTTAACTTTTAGTGTTACTAGGCATAAGAGCCTCCTTTCAACTGCAAACCAGAAGCATAATGGCTGATGAAATGGCTTGCTTAGAGTCACGTTATATAAATGGAAAGTGAAGGCATCAAAGTCCCGTGGGTGTCTGTGTGTCTGTGTGTGCTAAAGTTCATTGACAAAACATAATGCTATCCCCTCTATGCCAGGCAGCCAACCATTATTATACTTACTATCCCCCCCACCCCCACCCCCCAAAAAAAAACAAAAGAATACAGACCTAAATTGTAAACTGAACAAAGTTACCAGGAAATTTAATACAATGACCACTAATGCTTGCAGTTTGTTTAAGACACTTCCTACACTCAAAAAACTAGAGCCATAAGCAGTTCTTGATATAACACTGGCAGAAACTGAGTGCACAGAACTTTACAGGGATTGCATGGTAGCAAGGTTTATTTTCTACAGGACACATATGCAATAAGCTGTGGTAATGTATGTTATGCACAAGAAAACAGTGACATGACAGTAAAGGTTTTTGAAAGGTAAGGTGCATGGTTATGCCAATACCTGCTTAACCTAACCCTGCCCTTAACCCTAACTCTGCCTACCTGTAACACTACTAGTAATCTAGACAGCTTGGACACACACACACACACACACACACACACACACACACACACACACACACACGCACATACACACACATGCAAACACATGCAAACACACACTATACTATAGGCAACCTATGCCCCCAGTTAATATTATCCTAACCTGCCTACCTTTACATAAACACTCCTACTCCCTAATGCCAAAAACCTTCATACTGTGCAAATATTCAATGTTCAGCCCATCCAAAATCTTAGAATGTTGATGAACAGAACAATCGCCAGCATTTCATGGTCATTCACTCCGTACATCAGCAGTCTATTTGATGGAGTGAACATTACCAATATTTACAAATGAGAGAAATCCTATTCTGTTTGGACATCTTAGAGCTTAGTAATTTACTATTTGACACAGCTACAAAGATATGCACCTACTTGCAGAAGGTACTGGTATGTGGACAGCACGCTGTTGTGGGCAGCTGCAGACAGCAAACATCTATCTATGCCAAGAACACGACATAGCTATGGACAGTATACACATATGAGAAAAGATATACAGAAATACCCACTAAACGTAACCACAACAAGCACTACAATGAAAGTACTGCAATCTAAATTAAACAAATGTCAGTGGAAGTCTCAAAAATATAGGCAGTATTACAATATACAGGTTGTAGCTTCCATGCAAAAGTGTTCTCAACAACAACACAAAGCAGGAGTGCTATTGCTGTGTACATATATAGCACAGATCTAAAATGTGATACAGCCCAGTGAATGTGGTATAATAGATAAGTGGACTAACCTTGGTATTGGGCAGTTATACTATCCCCCTGTGTAGAGGTAATCATCAAATTTATGTGCATGTCTCAGAATACTACAGACTTTTATGAAATATTGGTCACCATATTTGGCTTTCTAGTACCATACGTCACTAATAGGCCTCATTATCGTGCTTTGTTTCAGAATCCATAAAAGGTATAGTGTGCCAGGGATTGTTAGCACACAGTGCTAATATTCACAAGCACTGACTAATCCAATAGTATGTGCTAAAGCAGAGGCATAGCTAGCCCTGGGAGTGAAGAGGTCAACTGCCCCAGAGCAAATTGTTAGGGGAGAAAACTGGCAGATGCTGATCAGTTGATAATGCAGGACTGGCATTTAGAAGTGAATGCTCATACTGTGTTTGCAGTCAGGTTTGAAGCGCTTCAGTGCTTCACATGTAATATTTAGCTGTAGTAAGCTGCTGGTTACATTTGTAGCAAGTGGTTTGCTTAAGTTTTGATGTTGGTCCTCAAGTAGTTAGAGTTTTTTTTTTTTGGTCCTCTAGTTGGATGCCAGACTGGGGAACTGTACAATGTGCCAGATAATGTAGCTATGGTTTTGTGTTAAATACTTCAAGTCTTAAAAAGCAAGATGGCTACATTGGTATAGAGAGATGAAGTTCTAATAATGACCCAGACCTGGACTTGTTTATGTAGCCCATGTACCTATAGGATCTCCATGGCTTTGCAAAAAATACATTAAAAGAAATCTTCTTAAAGAGAAACATGCATATAATGTAGGACTTACCAAAAGAGTGAGAGTGGAGTGGAGCTGCAGAAACCCGTACTTTACAGATATGTCTAGAATATCACAGACAGTTAAGTACTGTGAAATATGGTTATGCCTGAAGAGAGCCATAGCTGTTATCTGTTAACATGCAGTATACTGAGCAATATGACAACACTTGTGCACAGCATTAAATAAGGGATCATTTTAGGCAATGCATGACAGCAGATTAGTACTGGTTCACACATGCGAGTATTAACATGGATTGTGAAACTGTAACAATACATTCACATACTGTATTAGTCTTGAAGAGTACCAGCAGCTATATTACCCCTTATCCTGTATTATTATGATAGGCTTTTTTAAGCTGGTAAAATGTAGCTAAATGAGAAAAGAACTGGAAAAAGAGCATTCATAGCAGGTTGCTGCATGGCTGTAGAAATGTGTATACAATTAAAAAACAGTAGAAGTGCTACACAATTCACTGACAGCAGCAGCATACTCAGCTAGTATAAAATATGTTCAATGTAAATTAGTTTTAGAAGACAGTGTAGCAACTATACGTGCAATAAGTATTTAGAGCATTATATTTTGTTCTAGGAGGAAGTGTATTTTTTCCTCATTTGCCTTATTATTTGAGCGAGTTGTTGGTATAGCTAATGGAAGTGTGCATTTATTAGAGGCGGGTGTTAAAGCTCTTTGTGATTTCATATTGCTGTAGTATCGCTGATGTACTAATTATTGTTGAAAAATTGGATTTCCCATTTTCTGTGTTACATGGGTCTTTTTTGGCTTTTTAACTCAATTGTTTTGATAGGCATTTGAAAGTAAAGATGTTGAAATTCATGTATCCAGTTAGACTTCTTGTGTGTGGATACAGCTGTACAATAAAGATGTGTTCACCTATAATTTACATATTACCCATAAGTCATTGTCACTTATCTATTAACATACTCAGAATGCCACTGTAATGCAGTAGAGTATATTATGTGCACACTGTATGATTTACTGATGTTTCTGCATTCAGAAGGTATAAGTTTGATAGCCATCTATGTTATCTGCAGCTGTATTAGCTAAACACCATTCTGACAACAAGCTATATCACTCATCTAGAAAAGAGGGAGCAAATGGAGGAAAGCAGCCACTACCTTATCACACTTTAAAGTATGTCACTAACCATTAATACTATACCTTTACTAATCTAATATAAGTAGTTTCAGTTTATATTATGCATGTAGTGACTGTGACAACACAAAATAACTGTGCAGCATGTGGACATTCTACCACAGCTACAGTTGCATATCTGTAAGCTGGGAACAATTATTCTAATTTAGAAAAAATGACATTATCAGAACATTGTTAGGTGACAAAGATATCTGGATGGTATGCAAATTAACAGTAACAACCCTAAGCTGTGTACCAACAGAAAACCAATTATTATCTCAGAATCCCACTGTCAGGCTATATCTTCTCTGAATTATTGAGTTTTTGTCTACTGTCATAGGTTCATAGGGTCATATGTACATAGGCAAGTAGTAGGCTAGCTGTCCTTGTGGGCCATTTTATGCCTAGCCAGTTTTCCCTTGTGTGCTTGAATCAATCTATACCATTTGGTTAGAGATTGGCCTTAATCATCCTATGGCCGATAATTATATATTATCCCTAATGAGAATAAAAGGTGTCATACCATAGATAATTTGAGGAGGCCCATGCATAGGATAAAGCATTTAGAAGCTGCCTCCATGCATTGCTAGTACAGCAGACAGTCCTCAGATAAATTTTCTGTTTCCCATCCATAGATCCAAGTTGTGCTTGAACGTGGACAGGGATGAACTTTGTTTTATTTAGATAGAGAGTCCGTTCCAGAGAAGTTGGTCATCAACACATCTCAGTTGGTATAGCCTCCTATAAGCCACATTACAACAATCAGCCATATCAGAAAAGCATATATGCTTTATACAGTATATCTCCAGTAATTATGCACCACTATAACTGCACTCATCAAACCCTCATAGCATACTTTGCTACACGCCTAATGAAATATATTAAAACACATTACTCTAACAGTACGCAAATAATAGCCCAGTGCTCTTACTAAATATACTTGTCTGGCAATCTTTTACACTTGTAGTTGATAATCTGTTCAAACATAATAAAATTTTAAAAAGTTTTATTTTTCCCCCTGCTTTTACCACTACTGGGAGTATGCCTCCTGATGTATGGTCATATAACCTTTCCCACAAGTATGGAACAAGTCTTCTTGGATGATTGGGTAATATGCTAATCACAACTGTTCAGTTTCTTACAGTGATATCTATATTTTACCAGCATGATAAAGCCTTTGATAATAACATGGGATACTGATTAGTACAGTAACAAGTGCTGCTTAGGAGCAGTATGCTATCAAATTGTTGGAGTTAACTTGTGTGCACAGTTATTGGAGTAATAACATTTATCAATCAATGTAAGATCTATGTTACACATTACATTACATTGCTCAGTATTGTACACATATATAGTAATACTGCTCAGACTACCACTTACTACCAGATGTCAGTTGTATGTATATCCAGTATGAATGCATTGCACTATACTGAGTCTGAAATATTCAATATATACCTGGAAATATCACATATGTCTGACCTCTGCTCATCTCTCACACTCTGGTGATATATTCTGTATCATTAGAAAGCTCATCTGCAGGACTTTATTTTCTTTTTTGTAAATCTATGGTGGGTCTGCAGGATGCAATAATTTCTGAGGATGTGTGGCTATTTTTCTGAACTCTCCTCTCTGTGATACTGCAGTTATACAGCATCACACAAGTACTTAAACCCTCCCCAGCTAGTCTGGATTGGAGAGAACAGGGTACAGGAGAAGGATGAGGCTGGGAGCCAAAATTTCTGCTCATGGAGGATGGCTTGACATGTGTCATCTGATCCTGGAGTCATTCAGAAGACCACTGTGAGCAGTTAAACAAGAACTAACCTATGAACATCTCGTTTATGTGCCCTCCCCTTTCCTAAAATTGTGACACACCTTCATACCCTTAACAGTCACTTACTCCGTCCACTGTTCATGCCTCTGGGCTTCATCCCTGTTTTAGGAGTGTTCTATCTCACACCAGCATGCCATCCCCATGCCTCTTTGAAAGAGGGATGAGCAGACAGAGCCTTATCATTACTCCCTGCTCCCATCAGCTCTTACACGTATACTGGTTGAAACCAAGCTGCCTGGGTCATAGTATGGATATTATTCATATACACTAACAGAGGTGGCTTCTTTTGCAAGATTTGTGGGTTTTCACACACACACATTTGGACTTAACAAGGACTGGCAGATAATGACGCCATGCATTACCTGTCTCTGAAATTGAAAAACTGCATGCTAATGAGGTCCATTTGTTTTATACCATGCTGAAGAGCAAAATACTGCAGTCAATATATCATATAAATCTGTAGTATTCTGAGATGCTCAGATATATGGGATTGCTTCTGCATAGGGAAGTAGTGTATCTATCCGATACCAAGGTAAGTCCATTTATTGTATATCCTATCAGCTCTACTATATCACCTTTTAAAACTTAGTACAATATCTACATGACCACAGTGCTCCATGTCTTTGTTGAAGCTGAAGATTTTCATGGAACATACTACCAATATTATCATGATACTGATTACATTTATGAGGCTTCCTTTAGAATCCACTTTATGTAGATAACAATTATGTCCACTGTAATCCTTGTTGTAGACACATTTTGAGAACAGTGATACATATTTCCCATAGAAGTAGTCCATAGGTATGTTATATTCTTAACACAGAAAGCTGTGTGCTGTCCACAGCTGTCCATAACAGCATGCTGCATACCCACTCTGTCTATAAACAGTTGAATATCTTTGTGGCTGAGTAGAAAAAAATGAGTCACTGCAAACTGAGTTAGAGTAGGCTTTCTTTCATTCTCTTTGTATACATATTGTAATCTCTCTCTCTCTCACTATATATATATATATATATATATATATATATATATATATATATATATACAGTTCTGCATGATCAAACGTATTTAATGTTGAAGTGAAAACCAACAATTATTCAAATGTACTTAGTTTATTAGTACAGTTACTCAAATGTACTTAGTTTATTAGTACAGTTACTATTGCTGCTTAGGAGTAATGAGGTTCCCCAATGAAATATAAAAAAGACCAAAAAGGCAGGAGAAGAACAAATCTTTAAACTAGTTCTTACTCCTTTTAGCTTCTTTATGCATGGATGGGAGCAAGCTCACCTTGAACCCACCCTGAACCCACCCTCAAACTTATATATACTGGTTCTGAGATTGACACACTTCAGAGAAAAGGGAATATTATAAGAATGGCATCTCAAACTTGGCATGTGCAAGTCTTGTCTTTCAGCCATTCATTCTCCATATTTTGAGACTCACTCTATTAGGTCCTGACATTTCAAATGCTTACCAAATGTAATAAATATTGAACTAAAAAATATCAAGACAGGAAATCTATTTCCTCTGCTGATATTAACACTATACCTCCACATAACACAAGTGTCAGTTTTGTCTGAATAGTGGTAGTGTTACAGGAAGGTTGTCATTAAGGTAAGGTGTAGGATTAAGATTGGGGGGAGAAGCAGCCTTAGGGTAAGGGTTAGCACCACTTACTAAGGAGTGTAGGGGGGGTTTGACCCCCTTCACCACCTTTGTAAGGGGTGCTGATCCTAACATTGCCCATTCCCAACCCTAACTCTACCCCTTACCTTAATTAAAACCTTCCCATAACACTACTATTACGCAAGACATACTTGCACACACAAAGACACACTAACAACACTAAATCTACCCCCTACCTAACCAAAACCCTAACCCTAAAATACACACACACTGGATATGCAAACATACAAAACTTATCCCTCACCTATTTCTGACCCTAGCCCTATCTCACAAACACACATACAAACACTCATAACCCCACCAGCCCCATTTTCTGTCTTGACAAAACATAACATTGAAATTTGCACCACTCAATTCTCCATACCATTGCCATTAAACACCACCTCTGTGTTTGTTCATAGGTTGGTACTAGGCTATCAACAAAATGTAGGGGAATCATAGATAGATAGATAGATAGATAGATAGATAGATAGATAGATAGATAGATAAATAGAGAGGTAGAGAGAGAGTAATTTAATTGAATGTTTGTTTGATTGATGAGTGTGAGGACTGGTACTTGATATCCAAGGCACAGATAGCCGAACAGACAAAATGTCAAGGGTATGTTTCATTGAGAAAGATGAGTGGGGTTGGAGAGGGTGAGAGCATTTATGAGTGTGTGTGTGACAGTCAAGGTTATGGTTGGACAAAATGATGAGAACCCATATATACACACACATATATATATATATATATATATATATATATATATATATATAGATATATATGTGTGTGTGTATGTATATGTATATATATATATATATATATATATATATATATATATATATATATATATATATGTGTGTGTGTGTGTGTGTGTACATATATATATATATATATATATATATATATATATATATATATATATATATATATATATATATATATGGTTTCTCTGCATTTTATTGAATGTCTGTTTGGTCAATAAAAGCACGGATGGTATTCAATGGTGATGGCATGGATAGCTGACAAGTGCAAATGTCAATGGTACGTTTTGTCAAGACATGTGAGTGGGATTGGAAGTGCTGAGAGCATTTGTACATGTTTTTGTGAGTTACAGTTAGGGTCAGGGATAGGTGTTGTATGTTTGTCTTTGAGTATGTGTCTTTTAGGGTTAGGGTAAGGGTTAGACAAGGGGATAGATTTAGTGTTGTTAAGGTGTACCACCTTAGTAATGGGTGCTAACCCTAACCCTATCCCTTCTCCCAACCCTAACTCTATACCTTAAAAAGCCTTCCCAATAAATGGCCAATATTCAGACCAGTTTGAGGATAGTGTTATGGGGGGTTAGTATGAAGGCTGGGAGAGGAAGTACTTTTTCTCTTGCAATCTTTTGTAACTTCGATATTTAGGGTGTTTGGTCTTCTGCGTGTTCAAATTGCTCAATGCCAGTTTTTCATCATGACATTAAGAGCATTTGATCAACAAGAGCAGAAATACACACACACACACACACACACACACATGTATATATATATATATATATATATATATATATATATATATATATATATGTATATATAGATACAGATATGTGTGTGTGTGTGTGTGTGTGTGTGTGTGTGTGTGTGTGTGTGTGTGTGTGTGTGGTGTTGTGGTGTGTGTGTGTATATTTATATATATATATATATATATATATATATATATATATATATATATATACATATACATATGTATACATATACATTGATTAAAGTGTCTATTTGTCTCTTCCTATGGGAAAAAAAGACAAACAATGACCGGAGAAATAACTGTAAACAGCATACAAAAGCTAAGGAAACACTGAAGGGTGAATGATTATGCCAGAAGTTGTTGTAGCCACAAATTTGTATTCATTGCACTATGAAGGATGGGTATCATTTAACACCTGAATCTGAAAAAAAAAGCACAACAGCAAGTGCACACCAAAAATCTGTTTATTTAAGTGCTTGTTACTAGGACTTGATCAGACAAAAATCTTCAGTATAACATACTGGCTGAAGGTGTAGTAGCATACATCAAACTTCTTATTTAAAAGACGGTTCAATTTGAAATGACGTAAACATTATGAAGTTGCCAAATTATAATCAATATAATTGCTGCTACTGAATGGCTAATAATGCACAAAACACCTTCCCTATGACAGGTTATCTATAGTTATTGACATGTTTAATAGCAGAACATGTCAGGGAGAATGTATCCATCACCAATGTGAGCAGTTCAATCAAGGCCTGCAATGGCATGCATAATACAGCTTACCAGTAGAAATCATGACATCACCTGAACATTTGAATATTAGCCAGCATGATGTATGAGAAGCACATGTAACATATCCTGATATTTGAATAGAATCATGTCCAACACTGCCTCGTGTTACATTAATGTAAAGAAATTTGACATTTGACATTTGTAAACATCAAGATAGCATTATTATTGGGACCTGCACTGTTTAATAATGTTGTCTGTATTAGTAAACAATTCATCTGAGTGTCTGGCAGCATGTTGTTATTCCCTTCCTTTTTCCTTGCATGTGTTTTCTGAGCAATTATGTCTGTGTGTGATTGTAAATCATAGTCGCTTCATGAAATGAGTCATATGAATAGCCATCAAGTGGCATTGATGAAGTGAAGACAAAATGAGATGACAATATTGTGAAAACTAGGTAAGCCACATGACAAGGACTGGGAAGCATGGTAACAGGATGAACCCACATCAATATAATGAATACAACAGTAACAAACAGTTAAGAACATTCAATCACCACAGCCAGTGACATGGGAGAATCAACAGAAACATTCTGATGAAGTACAGTAACAAACAGTTAAGAACATTCAATCACCACAGTCTGTGACATGGGAGAATCAACAGAAACATTCTGATGAAGTACAGTAACAAACAGTTAAGAACATTCAGTCACCACAGCCTGTGACATGGGAGAATCAACAGAAACATACTGATGAAGTATGCTGATTAAGAAACATTGAAAAGAAATGCATATGTGTACAAGTAGCAATTAACACACTACACAAGTACAATATGCCAAAAACAACTAAGGTAGTACACACACATACAATACCAATGCTAAACTGAAGGTCTACCATATAATCCACAAACAGTACCAACAATAAATACTGAATACAACAGTAACAAACAGTTAAGAACATTCAATCACCACAGCCTGTGACATAGGAGAATCAAGAGAAATATTCAGGTGAACTACAGTAACATACTGTTAAGAACATTCAATCACCACAACCTGTGACATGGGAGAATCAACAGAAACATTCTGATGAAATATGCTGATTAGGAAACATTGAAAAGAAATGCATATGTGTACAAGCAGCAATTAACACACTACACAAGTACAATATACCCAAAAATAACTAAGGTAGTATACACACATACAATATCAATGCTAAACTGAAGCACTACCATATAATCTACAGAATGTACCAACACTAATACAACAAACACACAATCTGTGTTTAAACAGGCTGGTTAGATATACAAATAGGTTCATAGGTTCATAGGTTCATACTAGGCTATCTGCCCTAGGGCATTTATAAGCCTAGCCAGAGTGTGTGTAGCTTTCACCACCCCTTGGGATGAGAATACTATGCTCATTTAGGGTTTAGTTTACTGTACCTCTGTCTAGTAGTGACACAGAGATGACCCCTGGGGTAAACCTACAATCTCCCATCCACTCGTCAAGATTTCTCTTGAAGAGAGTTAGTGAGGGGCTCTGCCTAACATGGACTGGGATTCTGTTCCAGAGTGTAGGGAGCCTCTGGGTTTGTCCCTCCAGCACGTCCTATTTATTTCTGTGTTGAGGTTCAAATCTCTCACTCTCGTGGCTCTGATGGATTTGGATTTTCTGTGGTGGAGCATGTCCATTAATTTTGGATTGTACATGGCCTTGTACGTCAGGCATAGATCGCCTCTGAGTAGGTGGTATGAGACTGAACAGAGCTGGAGTTTCTTCAGCCGGGCAGCATATGACATATGTTTGAGACCCTTTATCTTCTTGGTGAGGAACTTTTGGGGTCTTTCTAGCTACTGCAGGAGTCGGGTAAGATACATCCCAAATGGGGCATTGTACTCAATCATGGGCCTGATAAGAGAAGAGTACAGGGGCACAATGACCTCTCTTGATCTAGATGTGAATCCCTTCATGATAAGGTGGGCAATATAGAAGGTCTTCCTAACCACCTTGGCAATGTGACTGTCAAAAGAGAGGTTACTGTCAACTTGGGTCCCTAGGTCCCTGATTACCTCTTCCATACTTAATGGATTACCACCTATGTGGTAATTTGTGGGTACCTTGTTTTTCCCAAAGGGTATGACTATACATTTTTTGGTGTTCAGTTTAAGGCCATGGCTCTGGCACCAATTATCAGTTTCTATGAGATCTTTCTGAAGGATGCTTGTGTCCGCTGGAGTATCAATTATGGCGCCCAGTTTGCAGTCATCTGCGAACTTTGTCAGCCACAATCCTCCTATGTTTGCTTGCACCTCGGAAAAATAAATGCCGAACAAGAGGGGTCCCAGGACTGAGCCCTGTGGGACACCGCTTGTGACTGGCTTAGAGTCTGACATGGCTCCAGCAATTCTGACCTTGTGGGCTCTGTCCTTGAGCCAGTTTGCAACCCATCTTGTGACATATGGGTTAACATTTATGCTGGTGAGCTTGTCTATGATGCCCGAGTGGGGTATTGTGTCAAAGGCTTTTGCAAGGTCAAGGTAGGCTGTGTGAACTGCCTTACCCTCATCAATGGCCTTAGTGACTGTTTCAAAAAAGTCGACCAGGTTCAAAAGGCAGGATCTGCCCTTAACAAAGCCAAA
Source organism: Protopterus annectens (assembly GCF_019279795.1). NCBI lineage: Eukaryota > Metazoa > Chordata > Ceratodontiformes > Protopteridae > Protopterus > Protopterus annectens. The sequence goes on along the minus strand of NC_056725.1, from coordinate 915,396,099 downwards.
TTGGGTAGGATCCAATGTCTGTAGGTCCCCAATGTCTTTGTTTATGAGTTCCATAATGATCCTTTCCATAGCTTTGCAGACCAGGCTCATCAAGCTTATGGGGCGGTAATTTCCAGGGTCCGTAGAAGCACCTCCTTTGTGGAGTGAGACCACTGTTGCTGTACGCCACTCTTTGGGTACGTATCCTGTAGTAAGGCTAAGATTAAACAGCAGCCTTATGTGCGGGTTTAGTTCCTCTTGGAGTTCATGTAGCACGCAGCCCGGGACACCATCCGGTCCCATTGATGCTGTGTTTTTAGCTTTGGAGAGGGCAGCTCTCACCTGGGCATCTGAGATGTTAGGGAGGCTACACTCTGCTGGGATAGATATTTCTCCTTTTGGGGGGGGGGGACGGAGAAATTTGCACTGAACCTGTCTGCCAGAATGTTGGCAACGTCTGTGGGTTCAGTGTATTTTGTGCCATTTTGGACTAACTCTGAGCATATCTGGGAGTTTCCACCCAGGTTTCTAACATAGCTAAAGAAGGCCTTGTGATTGTCTTTTGTGTCTTTTGCGATTTTTCTCTCAAAGTTGGCCTTGGATGATTTTATGAGTGATCGTAGTTTTTTGCTAGTACTGATCAGAGATGCCTTCTCTTTTAGGGATTTTGCTCTGTCATGTAGTAGCTTCCTCCTCCTGTTGTAAAGTTTGTTAATGGCTGGGGTCCACCAGACAGGATGCCTGCCTTTGGGGGAATGGGTCTTGGTTTTATTAGGGATTGCATGATCCATGCATTCTTGAATGTGTCCGTAGAAGGCATTTATAAAGGATTCAGCGGCGCGGGCTGTGGTTTCCACTGGCCCAGGGGCCTTGAAGGATACCACTTCAGTCTTAAGAAGTGTGAAGTCAGCTTTTGAGAAATTCTTCACTGTGGTCTTTTGTGCATGGGGTGGAGGCGGGATGTGGATTTCCAGTGAGAGTAATGTATGGTCTGATCTCACCAATGAGGGGTATACTTCTGGTGTGGAGCATTGTGTCCCCATGTTTGTGATGATCAGGTCTAGTATATTATCTCCTCTTGTGGGAGTGGTGACTAGTTGTTCCATCGCATTTGAGTTTATGAATTCTAGGAACCTTTGGGCTAGGGTGTTAGGGCTTGAGTAATGTTCCCAGTCTATGTTTGGGTAGTTGAAGTCTCCCAATATGATGGTATTTGGAGAGACATTCATACTCTCCAGTGTCTTCAGGAAGGCTGAGTGGGGTTTCTGAGTTTGAGAGGGTGGTCTGTAGAATGCTACAAACTGTAGGGCAGTTTTGCCTATGGTTAATTGCACCTGGATGGTCTCCAATGCTTCATGCATTGCCGCTAACCTGGACGTGTGGGTATCTTTGATGAATATGGATACTCCCCCTCCTTTTGTGGTTCGGTCCAGGTTTTGGGGCCGAAAAGCATGATATGAGGTATAACCTGGTAGTGCTGGGGTGCTCTCAGGAGCCTTGAACCAGGTTTCAGTCACTGCACAGACATCGATGTTCTCCATACTGAGGAGGGCTTTGAGAGTGTGCATCTTGAGGTTTAGACTTCTGGCGTTGAGCAGCATTACCCTTAGTTGTTTTTCACTTGTGTTTTCTAGGGAGGTGGGTTTGTCTTTTGAGCCTTGCCTAAAAAGGCACTATGGGGGTGGCAAGAGCCTTGTCCAATATCTGGAAGCCCAGGGGTGACAGGTGCAAGCCATCCCTTGCGAAGCAGAGTGGCTTGTCAAGCATGTCATCCCAAGCAGACAGATTTTGGATCCCCTTAGAATGACACCAGTAATTAAGCCAATTGTTAAAGCTGATCATTTTGTCTTTGTACTATGGCATCATTCTTGGTGAGGGTAAGATGCTGCTCAGGGTCAGGGTTATGTAGCCTGGGCTACATTATCAGAGAGCTTCTCTATGTCTCTTTTCATGTAGTCCAGGGAGGTGCGTCTCAGGTCATTCACACCGGCATGGATAATGACTGAGTCATATTTGTACTTGTTTTGGAGTGACCTGAGTGTTTGTGTTATGTGGCAGATTCTAGCACCTGACAGGCAGCTTACTGTAACCTTTTCCTGGTTCAGTCTGGTGAGCAGGACGTCAGTGTGTCTGACTATGGAGTCACCTATTACAAGTGTATCTGGCATGTTGTTTGGCCTTAAGGGCTGTGACTGTTTAGCACACTGACTTTGTGAACTATGTGTTGCATGTGCTATGTCTTGAGGTAGTGGTTGCTTGGGTGTCTGCTTTGGAGGCCTCTGTTGTTTTGGTAGATTTTTAATTAGAGCCTCCAAGTATGTTTTTGTGTGTTTATGTGTTTGGTTTGCAGTTGTGATAGGTCTATGTGAGACTGGGTTTGTGGTGTGCGTGGTTACCTTCTCCTCCTGACTGGTTTTGCCAGTACTGAGCTGAGAGAGCTCAGCCTCCAGTTTGGCTATATAGTTGCATCTCTCATATATATTTGTATTTGTTGGGAGGAGGAGAAGGTTGTCTGTGTACATGAGGCAGTTGTAACATTACCTCAAGATTCCCAGATTCACCAGCTGAACAGGAGAGGATGCCAGCAACTGACCCTTCAACATGCTAGAATAGTGTAAAGGATTGCTGTGTAACTGAGTCAGAAAGGACCTATAGGGAAATGGGTACTCAAGGGGATTTTAGGTGAATGAAGTGCTTTCTTTTTGTTTAAGAGTGCTTTATCTGTATAAAAATGCTTTAGGAGCAAGTGCTGGGCTTTTCAGATAGAGAATAGACTGTTTAGATTGCAAGTAAAGCAGTTCTAAGTAAAAATTGAAGAGCAGACTTTGTGGAGCCAGAAATAGTTTAAACTTGATTAACCGGTGCTGCCCGATGCTGCTCTATGAGCAACTTTGCGCAAATTTGCGCAAAAGCACGCGAAAGCACACTAAAGCGGGCTTTATAGCAGGGGGTTGAAAAGAGCTAGGAAATGGCCCAAAACGGCCAATAAACTACAAGTTGCTGAGCTGGAACCACTCACTTAGGTACAAATAGGTTGCTCAGTGCTCCCCACTCCCACTGGTGAACAAAGAAGCTTCCTCCTATCCAAATAAGGATATGGACAACACAGGAACTATGACACAGCCCAGAGATCAGCAAAATCTGAAGACTGGACTATTCTAGTTCAGTAAAGGTGGGAAAATAAGGATATATATATTTTTTTGTTTGTTTCAAACAGACAAAAAGATACAGTAACAAACAGTAAATGCTCTAAATCGGCTAGCGCACTTGAGTGTGTTAGCCTAACAGTTAAATTAAGCAAAAACAAACTTATTAAAGTGCAAACAGTTCAGAAGCAAACACAAATACAGTAGATCAACTTGCAGAGCTAGTTTAGTAATATGAAAATTCTTTTAGGCGAAATACAGTCGAAATATAGCAGTCAAAAAAGAAAGCCAGAAAAATACTTATAAATCAAATGAAAGTCACTCTTCCACTCTCTGCTGCTTGTAGAACTCTGCAGGACACCACGAGGAGCTGTGCTGAGTCATATACAAGTGCAAAAGCGTGCTAAAGTGGGCTTTATAGCAGGGGGTTGAAAAGAGCTAGGAAATGGCCCAAAACGGCCAATAAACTACAAGTTGCTGGGCTGGAACCACTCCCTTAGGGACAAATAGGCTGCTCAGTGCTCCCCACTCCCACTGGTGAACAAAGAAGCTTCCTCCTATCCAAATAAGTATATGGACAACACAGGAACTATGACACAGCCCAGAGATCAGCAAAATCTGAAGACTGGACTATTCTAGCTCAGTAAAGGCGGAAAAACAAGGATATTTTTTTTTTGTTTCCAACAGACAAAAAGATACAGTAACAAACAGTAAATGCTTTAAATCGGCTAGCACACTTGAATGTGTTAGCCTAACAGTTAAATTAAGCAAAAACAAACTTAATAAAGTGCAAACAGTTCAGAAGCAAACACAAATACAGTAAATCAACTTGCAGAGCTAGTTTAGTAATATGAAAATGCTTTTAGGTGAAATACAGTCGAAATACAGCAGTCAAAAAAGAAAGACTGTCATTTAGATTGTGGCCTACATTAAACAAACAAACACAAAAAAACTATCTGCATAAAATATGGATTGATGTTAAATGATAGTTCTACATATTTGGATTTCATTCAGGCTTTTAAGCACAGCTATAGCATAATTATTGCATTACCTTACTGATGCATAATGGGTATTCAGGCATTCTAAGCAATATATATGATAATCCAAAAAATACAGGCCTTTAACAAGGGTTAGATGCATTCTGTTTAACAGCACAGAAAAAATAAGCAGCATACATCTTTCCCTCTGCTCCACCTCAAACCTGTACATCTGCTCAATGCACAAGGCATGATTCTGGGTCCAGTCTTTATCACCTGAAAAAAGAAAAGAGTAACTACGAATGATGTAGTGCTCAAATAACAGTGGCATACATTATTCAGATTTGATTCCAGAAATTTTACTTTTAAAGAACATCAGATAATTACTACCTGCATTTTACAATGTTGCACACAAGTTTTTACTTCTTTGAACAAAGGATTGAAGGACATGAGATTCAAACCTGCAACTGTAGTATACATCCAAATACAAGCCTTAAGACCTATCTGTATAATTAATCCATCTTGATTAAGCATGACTCTTGTGAATGCAGTTAACAGACTTGGGGTTATGACATCACCTGAATTGTGGATGTGCTACTACTATGGATCATGGTTTAGGATTAAAAAAATGGACATGTGCTGGGCATATAGGTAAATACTTAGCAAGAATTAATTAATGTCAGCACTGTGGTCACAAACATTAAAAGCAATGGAAAGCCTTCATTCCTCAGACAGTGGGGCAGTGGGACACTCTCATGTATTGTAGAGTTTCTGTTAACAGAGATATAAAAGGTACTGTACATCAGGGACACAGTAAGGTACTATATGTGGGAGGACTATATCAAAGAAATTTCTTGGCAAAGTGCATATCACAAAGTGAATGCATACATCCCTCTATTTCCTGTTCTGCATTTCAGCTGTAACTCTGCCCATCTGACTCCCCAAAAGATAAGGATGATGTGGTTGTTGAAGTGAATTTAATAACAAATGACAAAATAACACTTGATAGTACTTTTGCAAATAATACCATATAGCACAAAATCTTGTCAGACATATAACAGTTTGTTGCAAGCATTACTAAACCTGCAATTAAACAGTTGCTGTTAACAGGCCATTACAGATCATGAACATATTCCTAGGAATTTGCTGAATAACCAAGTTATTTGTATCCATGCATAAAATAAACATTAATCTCAATAAACAGGTTTGTAGAGAATAATATTCAATTGTGTGAAATAAACCAAGATAATTTAATAATGTTCCCCCATGAGGATTTGAACCAACAACATGCCACACTATAAACTTGTGTGGCATGTTCCAAGCTAACATTTAGCATACATTTTTTGTTAACAAACAGGTACTACTTGTGTTTATTCATATTCCTGTGGATAAAAGATGAATACAGAAACTTCCAGCACTTATTGGCCATTATAAACTAAAGCAATAACAGCTATCAACACATAACTGAAAACATATGCATAATCAGTCAGACAGGCATTTCTCTTGCCTTAAACAAATGGGGTTGTAGTAAGAATGTTCACTTTATTAGGATAAATGAAGTAAAGAAGTTATTTATGAGTTACTATTCATTCCTCCATACTGTATTCTCTGCTCATCCAAAGAGTCTCTGTCCTTGTTGTTGCAGAGCATCTGTTATGACAGAGTAGGTGATACTGTCATACTATAATGGATAATCACAAAATGTATAGTCATCAGCGGCCTAGGCCCTATAGACATCAGTGATATACGACTATAGTCGATGTGTGAAATTATGTCATTATATGTTGGAAAACAGATGTACATCTACAAAGTTCAGAATAATGTATATTATAAACAGAGAGCCATCACCACATCTTCTTAATTATCCATATGAGCTAATTGTCAAAAGAGCTACTTAATGGTTATAAAGGCCATCTATCTAATATATTTGGGACACAGCTATATCTCTAAATTCCATAGGAATATTCAGCTATATGTAGGATTGTGGCACTTACTATGGGGATCTACTGGCTGTCACCACACCTTGATGACCCTCCAACAAAGCTCCTCCATGCCACTCTGATGCAGGTCATCATAGCTGTGGTGAACCTGCACTCCAGTCTGGTAGAGCCCCATACATCATTGTGCTCCATCTCAATCCAGTTCCAAATGTTGATCACAGTGAAGTTCCTTGGTCTGGCTCTCATCTGATGCTCCACTCCGGCATAGTTGATCAGCATTGGTGTCTCCTTCTTTGTCCAACTGGACATCCGGACATGTCTCAGTCTCCTGGAAGAAGCCATCTCAATACTCCAATGGAAAATGTAGTAAAAATGGAAAAATGCTCACTGAGGTCCCACTCAATTCATGTGTAGTAATGGGCTGATCTGTAAATGAAACAAAGTCAATATTTAACAGTGGCAATTATGGCATGTTATCAGATCATTAGAAGATAACAAGTACTTGCCATAGTTTACCTTTACAACAGTGAATCACACTCATGCGAATACATAAAGATCAAAAGTTCCTTTTCAAGATTGTATAATGTCGATCTGAGTATGTGCGAATAACTAAAGGTTGAATGGGCTATGCAGTTCGCACATTAAACATTTGAACAAATGTAGTACAACCTTAATGACGGTCACATATGTAAATACGTAGTTTCCGCATTCTGTGTTAGGCTGAATGGTTCCAACTGCATTCATAGCACATTGAAATTGTGTAGTCCATCTTTCAGGATTATTTTGTAAAGCAGATAGCATCGGAGAATGGAGGTATGGACCCCTGTAAATAGTGAGTACAACAATAAAGTATACCAAGCTAGTAGCTATTAATGTGTGCCACTTTGACAACCATATCAAAGTTACTGTCTTGAAATGACAACTCGAAGATTTGCTTCAGGTTACTTTGCAAAGTCTTGTTGTTTTAACTATGTGGTTGTTAGTAGCGCCTAATCCATAGTCTGTGGCATTATATTATCCCTGTAATTACCAAACGTTTAGATATGTAAAACTTAGTAAGGTCTGAGAGTACCTCAGTAGCTTCTATTCTGATTTATGAAATATAGACTAAAAACAGATTAATCAAAGAAAAACTGCAGGTTGTTCTTCACTCATTCATAGTTGCATCTGTATGACATTTTTATATGATGAAACTGCATACTGAGTAACGAGGATGCTCTATGTACTATGGTTATACTGTGGCAGGTAAACATCTGAAGCAAGTTTATATGTATGTAATGTGATGGAAAACAGTGCATTAAGTAATAAGGAAGTTTAATGTAGCATGTCATTTAATGGCATTATACCTCTCCTATAAGTGCTCATATGTGTGTTTCAGTGTTGTTTCACGGAATAGTGAGTGTACTGTCAAATGTCTTTCAGGCTGGGGAGGGTGATTCACAGGAATATGCGCCGGGTACGTTGAATACTGTGTACAGTACAAGCAGGACCCAAAAGGGACACAAATTGCTTATAATTGATGGTTATCAGTACTACCAAGAGAAGTGTGTACATGTTAAGCAATACTGGTGTACACATCAAAATAAGGAAAGATGTAAGGATAGATGCGTTACAGAATTGGACATAAATGGCTATAAATTGGTTAAGAGCAGCCTCCATTACCATGCACCTGATGTGTTGCAAGGGGAGGTGATGAGAGTGAAAGACCAACTCAAACGTCGTGCAGAGCAGTCTGTAGAAGACCTCTGCAAGATAGTTGCGGAAGTGCTAGCTGGTACATCAGCGGATGTGGTAAATGAGTTACCAAATACTAGTGCCCTGAAACAAAGCATTGGGAGGCAGAGGTACAAGCAAAAGTTGGCCATGTTCAAAAATTTCCGTTCCCTGAAGGAGTTGACTGCAGAAATGCTACCATTGAAGACTGGTTCTTTTATAATACAACATAGTGCAGATACACCTAGTGACACCAATGTTGTTGTGATAACCACAAGGGACAATCTTAGTATGATGTGTGAGTCAGAATACATTATGGCAGATGGCACCTTCCCTATCAGCACAAGTGAATGCAGACAAATATATATACCTTACATTGTACACTTAATGGTGGTGTGAGCAAAAAAGTTGTACCTGTGGTGTATGGGATTCTGCCCAGTAAACGTGAGGAGTGTTATGACATGTTTTGGAGTTTAATAATGGAACTGTGCAATGACAATGAGCTCAGATTGTTACCCAACATGGTTCTGATGGATTTCAAACATGCTACAGTTAATTCTATTAGGAAGCATCTACGCAACACCTTAGCTACAGGCTGTTAGTTCCATTTTTGCCAGATAGTGTGGAGGAACATTCAGAAATTGTATCTGGCAGGCACCTTTGGTAGCAGTTTGTCTTTCACCATGTTATGCAAGGAGATACCAGCATTGGCATTTGTCGCACCTGAAGATATCACTAGCACATTCACAGAAATTGAAGCTGACATGCCGGAGGAGGGTAAGCCACTATGTACCTTTTTTAAAGAAACATACATCCATGGCAGACCACGTAGGTATGGTATGCATGGGAATACTTCAGAGAGAGTGCCCCCTTTGTTCAATAGCTCCTTCTAGAACCACCATGATATCTGTGTGATGGGATACCCTCGTAGTCAGAATGCAGTAGAGGGTTGGCACAGGAGACTACCTAGTTTAATGGGGTAGAAAACTTTGTACATGCTGGATATTTTACATGCAGTACAGCTGGATCAGAACCATGTTGATGATCTGAGACGTAGACACTTGCTGTGTCTGCCTTCATCCCCAAAACAGAGAAGATTGCTTGACAAGGAATCTAGCTTTACTAATTTACTGGCTAAAAGGAATGAATTCACAGCAAGGGGATTTGTAAAGTTGGTTGCTAAATACTGCTCCTTTTCATAAGGATTCATGCTCTGCTATACCTTTCCTGTCAGCGACATTGTTTAATGGTGTTCTCATGCATATACTCTACCTATGTTAACATGTCTAACCACAGAATGGCTGCTTTGGGATCATGGGACACTTCTATTGCTCTATCATTGGATGTTTGCTGTACTGGTTGTGTTGGCACTGTTTGGAAGCATGGGAAGTCAGGTGTAATAGTGTAGTTTGAAAAATGTCAAAAAAAATTCCACTATATGATTTTCGACAATTTTCAAATTTTGCGGTTCTTATTTCACATATACGAGTCGCACAAATGATTATTCATACATGTCCATTTCACTTATATGAAAGTAAACTACTTGCCACACATGGTACCACTTATTGATACCTATTGAATATTTGCATGGAGCACCTGCCCATTACACTGAGCTATCGGTTAATGTGACAAATTTCCAGAAGTCATGCTGGTGTGCCCAAATGGGATTCCAAAACCTGGAATTTGAATGAATCTCATTAATTATGTATGGAGCAAATGGTACTTAAAGATGGGTGCACATTAGGTGCTCTTACTTTTAATGATACCTGAAGTCATAGGTACCTAATGTAACATGCCACTTGCAAGCATTTCTGTTTTGGAGAATATTATCTTGGTTTACATTACTCATTCTCAAATATACCTGTTTAGAATTATTTTTTTTTGAAATGTTTGTGTTAAGACAAATGAGTGTAACTTACTGGAGTGGTGTGATTTACCTTTATGCATACAGGTGTTGCCATCTTCATTAAGGACATGCAGTAATTTTCCATATGTAGTTGTACAGACAGTTACATAGCAAAAGTGAACAGTACATCAAGATGGATTTTCAGATCATCCATGTGTTCTACAGGTAAATCCTTATGCTCTGTGGTGTACCAGGGGTGGCTCATGCTATTGGACTGCAGGACTGTAGTCCCCCAGCTGTAAAACAAAAATGAAAATAAAAGAAAAACTAATAAAAGAAAAGAAAAACTAATAAAACACAAACGCGAGTCGCGGAACATCACGCATGTGCACTCGTGGCATTTCCGGACTGCTGATGAACCAGTCTGGAGCATTTGCACAGAATCCAGACTGTCTCACTAGCAGTCCGGATTAGGAAGAGAGCATTCAGAAGCATTATCCCAGAAGTCCATGCAGCTACACCTGCATAGACTGGAAGGGGGATTGGACTGCAATGCCCGCAGGCTGGGTAGCACCCAGCTTACTCTGCTCTTGCAGGAAGGACGTTGTGGGCTTTTGGATGGTACAGACTTGGACTTGCTCTTGTTTTACAGACAGGGCTGTCTGTTTTACATACAGACTTGCTCTCGTTTAAAAGACTGGGCTGTTTATTAAGGAAATAGGCTGCCTGTTTTTACAGACTTTAAGGTAAGGAAGTGTGTGTGTGTGTGTGTGTGTGTGTGTGTGTGTGTGTGTGTGTGTGTGTGTGTGTGTGTGTGTGTGTGTGTGTATTATATACACACATATACATATATCTATGTCTGAAAATATAACCAGAACAGCTACATGATTATTTCTAGTAACCATCAACTGGTGTCATCAAGGTACACATACTGATTAATTATACATTTGAAGTTATATGTATATAGATGCTAGAAGAACATTTGTGAGAATAGCTAAATATAATTTCATCAGATCATTTTTAAAGGTTTTTCCCTCAGTAACATGGTCAAGGTGTGAGTTAGAAACAGAAGAATAATAACATGTTTGGTTTATGAAGCATTCATCATTGTTTTCTGGTACATTTAAACAACTACGGTTAACATATTTATGAATGCCACTGTCCATGCCACAAAAACAAGATAAAGATATCATAAATTAAAAGCATATCTGCTTAATAATGGCAGGAGTACTAATGTTGCTTTTAACAAGAGACTAAACAAATTCCTTAATTGATCAACAGTCTTATGTACTTGTACCACAAGCAGCTACTGTCACAAGAAAACATATTCAGGTAATTTATTATTTATTTAGTGCACCTACAGAAATTGAAATGTATAATTTATTATCTTTACAATCCATAAAGAAGAGTGTATGTTGCATAGCTTGCTGTACTACAGCATTAATATTTTTATATTTGGTAATATTATTGAGATATTTTTCTTCTGCTTAATACATACTCTATATGATCCCCTTCTTCTGCTGAATACATACTGTATATGATTTAAGCCCTAACTTTGAGAGGATTTCTGTCTATACACACTGAGCAGAGTGGAGGAGGGGCATTGATTACAACTCTGATCTGAGATATATAAATATCCTGCTTTTTTTGGCTTATTTATACTGATTATTGCTTCTAGCAATTTATATATAGCACTTTTTATTGCCTGCTGCATACTTTTTACTGTATTTTATTGCTATTTACTAATCTGCACAGGCAACTGATTTGTTTGCAGTTAAAAGCATTGTGCAGAGTCTCTTTGCTCCTTTATCTGTTTAAAAACTTTCATTTTGTGGCTCACTGCTGTCATAAAGATTTCTGTAGAGTTTACTGTATAAAGGGTGTAGGCTAATAGCTTTAGTACTGGTCCCCACTCTCCCTGTTCGTGTCTTGTTGTTATACTTGGTGGTTTTGCAGTTGCCCGCCCCTGCTGTAAATTTGATCTGGGACACTCCTCTCAGTCTAGTGTCATTAGCTCATTCAATACAGAGAGAACACCTGAGAAGGCCTTCTGTTACTCTTTTCTCCCTTTCTAAAAAAAAAAAAACTTGAATCTCCTTGTGTTCCGACTGTGCTTCTTAAACATTTTGGAAATATAGAGTATATTTTAGTGTATTTATTAACTACAACCCAAGTGCTCTAGGTTGCACTGCATCTGAATTCTTTGTGTGTTTTAGCTGCTTTTCTGTATATATAGGCTTCTCTGTATATGTAGACTAGCTACTTATTCTACTGTATTACTGCCTCTTAAATCATTTTTTAGTTGTGCACTTGCCTTGCTTCATTTAAAAAGTTTTAAATTGCTAATTTTGTAGAGTTTTAATTGCATTTACTGTTTAGGACTACACACTCAAGTGTGTTAGCCTTTTCTGTGTTTATTTACTGTATTATTGCATTGTTTAGCCTGTTTTAACCAAAAAAAAAAAAAAAAAACTATCTTGTTTGCTCGTTTCCCACCTTTCCTAGCCAGTATAGTCCAGATCCCAGGCTTTGCTTGTCTCAGGACTTTATTTTCTGTGTATAAAGCTATCCAGACTTTGCTGTGGTAGAGGGAAGTCATACTGCTTATCAGTGGGAGTGGTGAGCATTGTACTGCCTAACTAACACTAGAGGAGTGGTTTCCAGCTCTGAAATTGTAATTTTATTAGCCTTTATGGGCTGATTTCTATCCCTTTCAATTTTGTAGCTAAAATACACATGAGTTTGCACATTTTTTACATTGTGCAGCACCACAGGGCTACAGTTAAACTATTGCAGGTGCCAGAAAGTCTGTTCTTCAAATTTTCCATTATAACTAGCTGGTTTCTCAGTAGTAGCACTAAAATCTGAACCCCTGTGACTTGCACTTGCTCTAGAACCTGCTGGAAAGCACTAGAAAGCCTGAAACTGATACAAGCACTCATCTCTCTTTGTCAATAAGGAGAAATTAATCATAGGCACTAAACAGCCTATAATTGCAAAGTACCTTGCAAAGGTAAGGGAAAACAGCTCTTGTAATTTACAAAAAAAAGCACCTAAACAGGCATGTCCAAGGGTCAGCTTCTGGTTAGTTCTCCTGTCCACCTGGTAAATCTGGGCATACAGGGGCAATGCAGCAACTGCCTCATGTACACAGACAACCTTCTCCTAATACCACCCAACACTACAACCTGCAAGAGATGCACTTACATAGCCAAACTGGAAGCAAAGCTCTGCCAAGATTGTGCTAGACAGTCAAGAAGAGAAGGTTAACACCTGCACTACACCTCAAGCAACTCATAGCCCTTCAAAACTCACACCATCAACTCCCACACATAGCAACACTAAACCCACATATGCAGAGGCCCTTAACATTAACCTGTCCAAGCAACAAGGACCTCCATAGCTGAAATGCAAACACCAGTCACAACCAAAGTGACACATAGCTCACAACACCAGTGTGCCATCCAACAACAGCCCCTAAGGCAAGACAATGTACCCAACACTTTAGTCGTAGGTGACTCTGTAGTCAGGCATACTGATGTCCCACTCACCAGGCTGAACAAGGAGAAAATTACAGTCAGCTGCCTGTTGGGTGCCAGGATCTGCCACGTAATGCATGCACTCAAGTCACTCCACAACAAGTGCAAATACGACTCTGTCATTGTCCATGTTGGAGTGAATGACTTGAGACGTACCTCCCTAGACTACATGAAAAGAGACATGGAAGAGCTCCCGGATCATGTGGCCCAGGCATGTATGACACTAGCCCCGAGTAGCATCCTACCTTTGCCGAGAATGATGCCACAGTATAAAGACAAAATGATTGACTTCAACAATTGGCTAAGCTTCTGGTGTCATACAAAGGTGATCCAGTATCTGTCTGCCTGGGAAGACATGATCGACAAACCACGATGCTTTGCCCAAGATGGTTTGCACCTGTCACCCCTGGGATTCAGGTTACTGACTAATGCTCTTGCCACCCCTATAGTGCCTTTTTTAGGCAAGGTTCAAAGGAAAAAACACCAACATAACAGATACAAGCATGCAAAATTTGAAGGTAATGCTACTCAATGCTAGGAATCTAAACCTCAAAATCCACTCTCTAGAGGCACTCCTAAAAATGAAGAACATCGATATCTGTGCAGTAACTGAGACCTGGTTCAAGGCTCCAGAGGCCACCACTGCAATACCAGGCTACAACTCTTACCACACTTTTCAGCCACAAAACCAACACCGAACACTAAAGGTGGAGGAGTGTCCATATTCACCAAGGATATTCACACCTCCAGGCTAGTTGCCCAACACAATGCATCTGAAATTCTCCAGGTGCAACTAACACTAGGTAAGACTGCAATCCAAATTGTAGCTTGCTACAGATACCCCACCATGCCCCAAGATTCTCACTACACCTTTCTAAACATACTGGAAAATATTAAGATACAACTAGACACCCTAATACTGGGTGATTTCAACTACCCTGCCATTAACTGGGAAAACTACTCAGGTACCAACTTCTTTTCCCAACGGTTCTTGGAATTCATAAATTCCAACACCCTGGATCAACTAATCCATTGTCCCACCAGGGGCTCCAATATCCTAGACCTGGTTATTACCAACATGGGAGATAGATGCTCCACACCAGTGGTCACTCCCCTCATTGGTCAGGTCTGACCATAAGCAAATCACCCTTGACATCCACATCCCACCGCCACCCCACAGTAAGGAAATCTCTGTAAAAAACTTCTCCAAAGCCAACTTCATGCTACTGAAGTCAGAAGTGACAAACTTCACGACACCCATGTAGACGGGATCTGAAAGTTCAACTGCTGAATCCTACACGAAGGCACTCTAGGAGCACATCCACTTGTGCATGAATCGTGTCATCCCAAATAGAGCAAAGATGCTCGCCTCCAAAAAAAGGAAGCCAATCTGGTGGTCCCCTGTTATAAACAAACTATACAACAGAAGGAAGAAATGTTGCAGAAAAGAGGAAAATCTCAGGATGCAAAAAACTCCCTCACCAGCCTCAGAAAGAAGCTGAGATCCCTCATAAAAATCCTGAAAAGCTAGTTACGAAAATAAAATTGGCAAAGATTCCAAAGACAATCACAAGGCATTCTATAGTTATGTCAAGAATCTAAATGGATATGCTCAGATCTGCTCTGAGCTACAACAGAATGGCATTAAATATACTGATCCCAAGGATATTGACAATATCCTGGCAGATCGATTTAGTGCCAACTTCACCCCCCTCTCACCCCCTAAAGGGCCCATCTCCATACCAAAAGATTGCCAAATTAAGGTAATCATGGCCACACAGGTAGAAACCACACTCTCCAAAGCTAAGAATACAGCATCCATGGGACCAGATGACATCCCGGGCTGTGTACTACATGAACTACAAAATGAACTGGCACCTCACCTAAGTGTCATGTTTAATCACAGCCTCACCTCAGGCTTCGTGCCCACTGAGTGGCTCACAGCTACAGTTATCCCACTCCACAAGGGGGGATCCACCTTCAGTTCCGGTAACTGCTGTCCCATCTGTCTGGCGAGCCTGATCTGCAAGGGCATGGAACGCATTACCATGGAACTTATAAACAAAGACATTGTCAACCTTCAAACACATGACCCCACCCAGTTTGGATTTGTGAAGGGCTGATCTTGTCTCCTGAACCTGATTGACTTCTTCGAATCAGTCTCCAGAGCTGTGGACGAGGGTAAGGTGGTACACAGCCTATCTGGACCTCGCCAAGGCCTTCGACATCATCCCCCACTCTGGAATCATAGATAAAATTACTAAGCTGGGCATAAATCCGTATGTCACTCAATGGGTTGCCAACTGGCTTACTGACAGAACCCAGACTGTAAAAGTAGCTGACTCCAAATCCAGCTCCAGACAAGTGACAAGCGGAGTACCTCAGGATTCAGTTCTGGGACCACTCTTGTTTGGCATCTACTTCTCTGAAGTACAGGCCAACATTAAGGGACTCTGGCTAACAAAGTTCGCAGATGACTGCAAACTGGGAGTTATTATTGAATCCCCAAATGATCTGGATATTCTACAAAAGGGCCTTACAGAAACAGATGCCTGGTGCCAGAGCCATGGGCTCAAGCTTAATGCCAAGAAATGTATAGTTATCCCCTTTGGAAAAAAACATGTACCCATGAATTACCACAGAGGTGGCAGTACACTAAACATCAAAAGTGTGATGAGAAACTTAGGGAGACAGGTGGACAGTGGTCTCACCTTCGATAACCATATCACCACAACAGTCAGGAAATCCTTCTATGCAGCACACTTCATCACTAAGGGCTTTTCATCCAGAAAAAAGGAGGTCATTGTCCCACTGTATTCATCCCTCATTAGACCCATTATAGAGTATAATGCCACATTTGGTATGTACCTCACAAGACATCTGCAACAGCTGCAAAGGCCACAGAAATCCCTCACTAAAAGAATCACAGACTTAAAGCAGATGCCATATGCTGACCGTCTAAAAAAACTCCAGCTATACTCTGTGGCATATTGTCTACTCAGAGGTGATCTCTGCTTAACATACAAGGCCATGTCAAACCCTGAGCTGTTGGACATGCTCCACTTAAATAAATCCCAATCCCTCAGAGCCACATGCTCCAGGGATCTAAGACTTGTCATCACAATGAACAAAACATGCTGGAGGGATAGGTTCCTGACCCAGAGACTCCCCATACTCTGGAATAGACTACTCATACATATCAAGCAGAACACCTCCTTGGCCCTCTTCAAAAGGAGCCTTGATGATTGGATGGGAGATAGGAAATTCACCCCGGGGATAATGTCAGTCGCCCTGCTAGACAGGGGTCCAGGGAAGTAAATATTGTGGGAAGAAATATCCAGGGAATTGTTATGGCTAGGCATGTATAGGCCCTAAAGCCGATAGCCTAGTGCCAACCTATGAACGTAATCTGTTGTCCACAAAGAAAAAAATCAGTTCCAATAACAATATAGTATGTTAAATACTATTAAATGTGAAGGAAAGTTCTATGTTTGGAAAGGATTCTTCAGTTTGCATTTAAGAATGGGCGGGGTTAGATGACTTTAATTGAGACAACCTTGCTTGCAATATGATTCATCAACCATATCTAGACACATGCCTGTTTAATGACATAGTATAACTTCATTTTATTTAGCATAATGGACTTTTAGAGTAAGAAAGTACCTTTTATTACCAAGGTGACGTGGTATCAGTGTTACTTATATGTAATACTCTTTTTATATATAATGTATGACACACACAGGTAGGTAGACAGATAAATATACACACATCATAATGTGTTCTTAGGTAAGTGTGTGTGTGTATGCCCCAGTTGTTATATGGTGGTGGGTAGAGAATACCACAGGTTTGAACCCTGTCCTTGGACCCAGGTGGTAAGAGCCTGAATTCCCTACCCACCACCATTTGTAAAAAAAAAAATGCAGAATTTTGCCTCATATTTGTTCTGTTCTGTTCCTCATAATGCCTGTGGTTTCTGTATTGTTGTGTCTTTACACAGTCAATAGTACAGTGGTGCAGTGATAGCATTGCTGCCTGACAGCTACAGGTTCTGATTCTTGGCTTGGGTGCTTTCTGTGTGGAGTCTGCATGTCCTCCCTGTGTTTGTGTGGTTTGCTCTGGTATCCTTCCATCTTACAAAGATATGTGTCTGGAGTGTTTCTCTCTTGGCCTCTGCTGAAAATTGGCTTTTGTTCCAAGTCAGACTTTCCTGGTTAACAAATGTTAAATAAATAAAAATGACAAGCATTTGAATTTCAGACTTCATATTCTTCAGAAAGTGCATGGTAACACAAAACCTTTTATGCTAGTCATTTTCTAAGTTTATAAGATGGATATTTGAAATTTGTCCCTATTTCTGGGACTGTGATCCCTCATTATTGGCTTCACCCAGGTCTTTTGTGCTAAGGTTGAGAGCTATGTTAAGAACTGAATTCACTGAATATGTTTGGAGGCTGTATTTTCCCCCATTATTGGTTTTGTCCACGTGTGTTTTGCTAAGAGGTTGAGAGCTATGGTGAGAACTAAATTCACTAAATGGTAGCCATTTAAGTTTCAGACTTCCTCTCATTCATAAAACAGTTGGTTTGATGTAGTGGTATGTTGCTCTGACTGTTTTGCACAGGGTCATGGGTTCAAGACTTGGCAGTGAAATGTGTGGTGGTAACACAGCATTTTATTCTAGCAACTTTCCAATATTCTACAAGCAATGTTTAAAATGTGTCCCTGGTTTTTGGGCTTTTGCTCTCCCAATAAATTATGGCTTTTTCCAGATTTCTTCTGCTGCAAAGTTCAAAGATACAGCTGAGTGTTGAGTAGAATTTACAAGGAGCTGAGCACTGCAGTGGAGCAAAAGTTTAGTGCTGCTTATGCAGAATCTGCTTGCATTGTTAATAGCACAGCAGGTGGTATACTTGCTTTTGATGCAGAAGGCTGTGGGTTCTACTCCCACAGTAGATAGAAGCATTGCTGATAGTGTACTGTGTTGCAAAGGGGGTGTCTGCTACAGTCTTTTTTGGTGAAGATGCCTATTAACTATGAACCTGTTATCCGTTTTCTATCCATTCCCTATTGCAATACTAGCTTTTCATTTTTATAGTGTAACATAGGCAATTTATTCCTCAAGGGCAACAGGCATTTTATTTGTAGATGAAACAATGAAATATAAAGTTGTTTACTAGCAGCAACCTCTTCATTAGTTACAGATCTCTTTAATGTGGAATTATTTAGATGGCTTTTACTTCTTCAAAGATTGTGCATGTTTACTGATACTAGTGGACTGCAGAAGTTTGAAAAGACTTTTATGAAGGAAATGTTCTGAATTGAGCGGTTTTGGCATTATTGGTGCATGCATTTTGTTTCATTGTTTACAGGAAACATTTTCAAAACAATAAATGTAAAATACCCTCTAAAGCTGTACTGCATTGTACAAGGAATATAAGTTAATACAATCAAGAAGGTGTATCAAAGAGCATGTGTATGTTTCATGTGCAAGGGGCCTGTGATTTGAAAACAGCCCAAAGTTAATCTGCCACTGGCAAAATGTATTTTCTTTGAATGTGGGTTTCAAGGGCAGAGACGTTTTAATGCTAAGTCTGTTTTCACTGTGAGACTGCATTGCTTTGTTTAGCAGATATTTATTAGTGTCTGTGCTGTAAAATGCAAAATAAAACTTTCAAATGAAGTCCAAATCATCGCAGAAGTAAAGCAGTATGCACATTAGTGTTTATGGTAAATGGGGTGAGATAGCCAAGTAATGGTTCATTGGAATGTCTGCAGGGGAGAGGCTCCATTCGATCATGATTTTGTGAGGGGAAAGGGCGGCAAACTGAAAGACAGCCCTGGCTGAGCTATACCTCTGTACTGTCCAGATTTTGGCAGAATGAATAGATTTTTGCTTCTTATTTTTGGTTTGTTCCTCATAAAATGTGTGATTTTCTGGCAAATCATTTAGGAATTAAGTCACTAAATAATGATAAACACTGAGTTTCAGACTTCATAACCTTCAGAAAAATGCATGCTAAAGCAAGACCTTTTATTCTATCAACTATCTCAGTTTATACAAGAGCAATTTTTAGTACTGTTTGTATGTTCCCCCAATATATTTGGCCTTGTCCATATTTCCTGCATTAACAGGTTGAGAGATACGTGCAAATAAATTGCTTTATAGAATTAGGGATATCCAAACCTCTCAATTGCCCCCAGTTTTGGCTCAAAATGTTGCTCTTCCCCTAATAATCCCTCCGCAAAATGGGAATTTTGGAAGAAACCGTGGAGGAGTTTACAGTTAATAAATAACTGTAATAATCAGAGTTATAGATTACTTTTATTTCAGAAATTCATGCAGATTCTTTTATTTTGTCAGCTTCTCAAGTTAGCAGTATTAATATTTTAAAAAGTGACCCTTCTTTGACAGGTTCCCAGCTGTATTGTGTGACTATTTTATATTTTTGCATCATATTTTTGGTCCGTTTTCATAAAATTGTGTTTTTTTGGCAAATTAGTGGCAAATCATTAAAGATTGAAGTTAGAAAATAATGACAGACATTTGAGTTTCAAATTTCATACCCTTCAGAAAATTCATACTAATGCAAGACCTATTATTCTAATATCTTCCTAAGTTTATAAGAGCAATATTTAAAAATGGTCCTTACGTTTGGGCCTTTGTCCCACTTCTATGTATGGCTTTGTCCAGATTTCTTGCTCTGAGGTTGAGAGGTGTGACAAATGTGCCAGGGCCATCACAGTCAGCCAGAGAAATTTCAAATTGTGACATACTTGTTGCACCCCACTCCCCTATGTGATGACCCTGGATGTGTCCAAACAAGGCAAGGAGCAATTATGCAGTGCAAATATGCAGAGTATCCCCCCATCCAAGGTAGACACAAGTACTACAGTGGCTTTTCATCTGTCCTTGATTTTGCAGAATGTTCTGGTTTCTGACATATTTTTATACTGTTGATTTATGCTTATTATTATTATTCAGAAAGTGCCTGTTGCTCTGCGTTTAAATAGCAATGATGTAATGACCATCAGGTAAGCTTGTCTGTGATTGTAAGATGCAAGTAAGCTTTAATAAGCATACTGTTAAAGAATTGCCAACATTGAAAGCCTTTCTGTTGTTGCCATGCAGAGAATACTTACATAACTAGATAACGTATGAGCCTTGAGTATTGAAATGCGTATGACAGTATTTGTAATAAAGGACAGGATTACATTATTTTAAGAAGCTCATTACATTTGTTGGAGACTTGCAGTCATCTTTGCAGGCTTTACCTGTAAACTAAACAGAATGCCAATTTATCATGTGTGGTCCATAACCTGTGCAGTAGTTCTTTAAATAATGTATCTTGAGCTTGTTTCTTGTTTGCTTTTCATTTTTTACTTTGATCATGTTTTCCCCATGAAATAAGTAGATGGTTGTCAGGCAGCAGGTCTTTTTTGGATAAGAAACATTTTTACAAGTGGGGGTATCACAGAAATTGCTACTTTCAGCATGTTACTTGGTACTTTAATAAAGCTGAATATAAATTATAATTAGAACTGCAGTGCAAGGAGAAGTGGTTTGAGTTGAGTGCTGCTTCTTTTTCTTATACTTGATTTTGACTGGCATTCCAGTAATGTATTTAAAAAGTAATTTATTTTTTCATGGCTCACAACCTTTTTGTTTCCATCTAGATATTAAGTAAGCTGTCATGAAGCCAATGCATTGAAATATATATATATTTTTTTCTACACTTCATTTTGTCTTGATTGAACTCTCATAATGATGGCCTGGCACCCAGGGCAGTGTATTTAATTAAAGTTATAGTTTTTGTGGTTTTGAGCATAGCTCCTCCACTTTCAAGTTGGCCACACCCCTTCTCATTGACCCCTACCTATTCAGCTGTCTCCTGCAGCCCCCCTTTGACTTGAAGTCAACAGCCACTACTGTGGTGTATGCACAGAAACCTACAGATTCCAATATTATCCATATGTACTATGTCCTTTTGCTGTTACAGATAATTCCATGCTGCTGGAAAATGTATGCTCACTGGAAAGCAAGATTGACTATTTAAGGATGGAGCTTTCCACACAATCTAAGGTGAGAAATAGTTGTTTACTTGTGTTCACTGAAACTTGGCTGAACTGCATTATAAATTATAGTACAATATATGGGGAGGGGATGTCATTATTTCATGCTGACAGAAATCAGTTTCTCTGTAGCAAATCTCATGGAGGGGGTGCTTGTGTGTATACCAACAACTGGCGTACAAACTGTGAAATAATTGCCTTTCACTGCTCAGAAAACATTGAGTTCATGTCATTAAAATGCAAACCATTCTACTTGCCTAGGGAATTCAATGTAGTGAGCATAACAGCTATTTACACACCCCAGTGCTAATACCAATGTGGCATTGAACATTCTATAGCTGTCAACAAATGAGCTCTAGAATAAGAACCCTGAGTTTGCCCATATAATTGCAGGTGATTTCAGTCAAGTTGACTTGAAATCGTATTACCCCATTATGATCAACATGTGAACTTTGCAACAAGAGGGGTGAACACTCTGGATAAGGTGTACACAAATGTAAAACTGGCCTACAAAGCAGTATCTTATCTACATCTGGGCAACTCAGACCATCTGGCCATCATCATGCTGCTTCCTGCATACACATCACAGCTGAAAAGGGGCAAACCTACAACCAAAAAGTAAGGACATGGCCTGAGGGAGCAGTCTTGGCACTACGGACTACTTTGAATTTACAAAGTGGTTAGTGTTTAGAGAGGTAGCTGTAAAGAACCACCATATTGACCTGAAGGAGTATACGGAATCTGTAATGGCCTATATTTCAAAATGTGTTGATGATGTAACAGTCATCAAATGTATCACCATGCATGCTAATCAGAAACCCTGGCTATCTTGTGAAGTATATGAGCTCTGAAAGACACTAAATGCCGCATTTAAATCAAAAGATAAGGATTCCCTAAGAGTGGCCAGAGCAAATCTAAGTAGGTATAAAGAAGGCTAAGCGTACCTATGGGTGTAAAATTCAGAGACACTTCTCTGACCAATGGGACTCCAGACGTCTCTGGCAAGGCATTCAAGCCATAAGTGACTACAGGTCTGAATCCTTCCCATGTGATGACAACAGAATTTCTGAACAAACTAAACACTTACTTCAGCAGACTTGATATGGACAACAACACTGTGCCAAATAAGCTCCCTGTCAAACTGGATGAGGAGGTGCTATGTCTAAGAACATCTGAGGTTCTGAAGACCCTGAGGTGAGTAAACCCAAGAAACCCAAGCTAAAAAAACCCTAGCTAACTTTACTCCACTTCACCCCCTAAAGGGCTCATATCTATACAGGAAGAATGCAGAGTCCCTGTAATCACAACTACGCAGGTAAAAGCTGCACTCTCTAAAGCCAAAAACACAGCATCCATGGGACCAGACAACATCCCAGGCTGCATTTTACATGAACTTCAGAAAGAACTGGCTCCCCACCTAAGCACCATGTTCAATAATAGCCTCGCATCAGGCTTTGTGCCCACTGAATGGTGCACAGCAACAGTTATCCCACTTCATAAAGGGGGAGCCACCAATAATCCCGGGAACTATTGCCCAATTAGCCTGATGAGCCTGGTCTGCAAGGCCATGGAACATATCATCATGGAACTCATAAACAAAGACATTGGTAACCTCCAAACTCTGCATCCTACACAGTTCTGGTTTGTGAAAGGCAGATCATGCCTCCCAAACCTGATCAACTTCTTTGAGGCAGTCACCAAAGCCGTAGATGAATGTAAGGTGGTTCACACAGCCTATCTTGACCTCGCCAAGGTTTTTGACACCATCCCCCATTCTGGAATTATAGCTAAACTCACTAAACCAGGTATAAATCCCTACGTCACAAGATGGGTTGCCAACAGGCTCACTGACAGAACCCACACTGTAAAAGTTGCAGACTCCAAATCTGACCTCACACCAGTGACAAGTGGAGTCCCCTTCAGTCCTGGGACCTGTCCTGTTTGGTATCTACTTCTCTGAAGTACAGACTAACACAGAAGATCTTTGGCTAATGAAGTTCACAGATGACTGCAAACTAGGAGCCATAGTCAAGTCCTGAAATGATGTGGACATCCTACAGAAGAGCCACGCTGAGACAGATGCCTGGTGTCAAAGCCATGGCCTCAAGCTCAATGCCAAAAAGTGCAGTGTCATTCCCTTTGGTAAAAACTCTGTACCCATGAACTACCACATAGGCAGCAATCTACTTAACACTGAATGTGTGATAAGAGACCTTGGGACCCAGGTGGACAGTAGTCTCTCCTTTGATAGTCACATCGCCACAGTAGTCAGGAAGTCCTTCTACGTGGCACACCTCATCATAAAAGGGTTTTCATCCAGGAAAAAAGAGGTCATTGTTCCCCTCTACTTGACACTCATTAGACCCATTACAGAGTACAATGCCCCTTTTGGAATGTACCTCACAAAACATCTGCAGCAGCTGGAAAGGCCACAGAAGTACCTCACAAAGAGGATTACTGGCCTCATACAAATGCCTTACACTGGCCATCTCAAAAAACTCCAGCTTTACTCCATAGCATATCACCTACTCCGAGGTGATCTCTGCCTAACATATAAAGCTATGTCAAACCAAGAGCTGTTGGACATGCTACACCTAAAGAAATCCCAATCCCTCTGAGCTACATGGTCTAGGGACCTAAACCTTGTCACCACAATAAACAGGACATGCTGGAGGGATAGATTCCTGACCCAGAGACTTCTCATACTCTGGAACAGGCTACCCATCTATGTCAAGCAAAGTTCTTCACTAGCACTCTTCAAGAATAATCTTGATGAGTGGATGGGAAATAGGAAATACACCTCGGGGATCACTTCTGTGTTTTTGCTCACCAGTGGCACAGGAAAATAACTTTCGTGGGTGGCGTAAGCACGGGAACCTTGTTGGCTAGGCTTACGTAGGCCCTTGGGCTGATAGCCTAGTAACTTACCTATGAACCTATGAAAAGCAGCTGGTCTTGATAATATTATGGGAAGGGTTCTCAGAAACTGTGCTACCCAACTGTCCACTGTACTTACAGATATATTCAACACATAGGTTCATAGGTTCATAGGCTGGTACTAGGCTATCAGCCCTAGGGCCTATACAAACCTAGCCATAACAATTCTCTTGCTATTTCTTCCAACACTATTTACTTCCCTGGACCCCTGTCTAGCAGGGTGACTGACGTGATCCCTGGGGTGAATTTCCTTTCTCCCATCCAATCGTCAAGGTTCCTTTTGAAGAGGGCCAAAGTGGCACTCTGCTTGACATGTATGGGCAGTCTATTCCAGAGTCTGGGGAATCTCTGGGTCAGGAACCTATCCCTCCAGCATGTTTTGTTTATTGTGATGACAAGGTATAGATCCCTGGAGCATGTGGCTCTGAGGGATTGGGATTTCCTTAAGTGTAGCATGTCCAACGGCTCTGGGTTTGACATGGCCTTGTATGTTAAGCAGAGATCGCCTCTGAGTAGATGATATGCGACAGAGTATAGCTGGAGTTTTTTAAGGCAGTCAGCATAGGGCATCTGCTTTAGGCTTGTGATTCTTTTAGTGTGGTATTTCTGCAGCCTTTCCAGTTGTTGCAGATGTCTTGAGAGGTACATACCAAACAGGGCATTGTATTCTATAATGGTTCTAATGAGGGATGAGTACAGTGGGACAATGACCTCCTTTTTCTGGATGAAAAGCCCTTAGTGATGAGGTGTGCCACATAGAAGGATTTCCTGACTGTTGTGGTGATGTGGTTACCGAAGGTGAGACCACTGTCCACCTGTGTCTCTAAGTCTCTTATCACATTTTCGGTGTTTAGTGTACTGCCACCTATGTAGTAATTCATGGGGGGATAACTATTAATGTCTTGGTATTGAGCTTGAGCCCATGGCTCTGCCACCAAGCATCTGTTTCTGTAAGGTCCTTTTGTAGAGTATCCACATCATTTGGGATATCCCTGCAACTAGCCATTGTGCCAAGTAGTTTCAAAAATACCACAATCATTCCCTTACCCAGAAAATCCCAACCGACAAGTCTAAATGATTACTGGCCAGTTGATCTTACATCAACAGTAATGAAGTGTTTTGAGCGATTGATCAAGAACCATATCTCTTCAATCCTACCTGCAACACTTGGTACATTACAGTTTGCTTATAGATCTAACCACTGCATAGCTGATGCAATAGCTATAGCAATTTATGAATCCTTGCACATATAGAGAACAAGAATTGCTATGTCAGAATGTTGTTCATTGATTTTAGTTCAGCCTTTAACACTGTCATCCCCCAGAATCTGATATCAAAGCTGATCCAGCTGGGCATCAACACACCTCTATGTAACTGGATACTGGACTTTCTCATAACAGACCACAAAAAGTATGTGTGGGAATTAACAGTTCAATCAGTATTACATGGAGCATGGGTGTCCCTCAGGGCTGTGTCCTGAGTCCCCTGCTGTTCACCTTGTTGACACATGACTGCATGGCATAGCATGAATCCAACAAAATCATTAAGTTCACAGATGAAACCACTGTCATAGGTCTTGTCAGAAATGGTGAGGAAACAGCCTACAGAGATGACGTGGGGCATCTGATAGGCTGGTATGATAGCAATAATCTGGCCTTAAATGTAAGCAAGACCAAATTAATAGTGGACTTCAAGAGGACTCAGGAGATACATCAACCTCTGGAAATTAAGGGGGTGACAACGGAAATAGTCAAAAACACCAAGTTCCTGGGAGTGCACATCTCAGATGACCTATCCTGGTCGACTCATATTAGCCACACAATGAAAAAGGTACAACAATGTCTGCACTTCTTATGGAAACTGAAGAAGGCAAACCTGTCTTAGTCCATCCTCAAAGCCTTCTACAGTGGGACTATCGAGATCATCCTCTCAAATACTGCAAGGCTCTCCTGAGGGTAGTGAGGACAGCAAAAAAGTAATTGGTTCCTTGCTAACATGCATGGATGATCTGCATGAGACTCTGTGTGCAGAAAGGGCTAGAAAGATAATCAGTAATCCCATTCATCCTGCCTGTGGTATGTACTTCCACCTTTCCTCGGGCAGGCTGTATCACAACTTACACTGCAAAACATATAGACTGAACAGGAGCTTCTTCCCTCTATCCATAAGGCTGATGAACTTGAATGCCAAGCATGACAGCGAATAATTAGATCAAAATACCACTTGCTATAAGTATCAGCTATAGTAATCACTCTGGCAAATTGCTTCAATAACTGGTACAGTTAGTCTGATCTCTTATGCTATTACTTCCTGAATGTGCAGTAGTCAGTAGTGAGTCCCCACTCCATACATGTGCAATATGAACATCAGAATATGTCATACTACAACTGATGAAGTGCAATATTCTAAGCAATTACAATGTGAAGTCATAGTCTTGCAATACCTACTAGTATAATACTGTCTAATGTCTTCCTGTCCAATTGTGGTAATTTATTGTGTTGTTAATATTTTAATTATTACTGTATGTGGATTATTCTTACTGTCATTCAAACTATGTGTTCATTGTTATGTTTTGCATGGGCACCAAAGAAATGTAACTTCATTCAGCTTGCACTACTGTGTATACCTGACTGACAATAAAGTTTACTTTGAATTTGACTTTCTTCATTGATGGTTCTTAACACAAGTCTTAGAACTACTGGCTCAGTATAAAAAGGATTCCAATTCTCTGTGGCATTCTTACGGATACTGATGTTTTTCCAACACTTTCCATGATGTGCGTAGTATTTTAAGATGAAATGCATACAGATGTGGTTTGATGCTGTTATCTTTGGACCTCTATTTAATAGATATGTATTACAAGGAGTTCTAGTCCTACAGACAGCCTCTACCGATCTCACAAGTTATATTGCTTTTACAACTGTTATGTATACAGGCATTGGTGTTACTTTTTATATGTCACATTAGTATTTGTCACAGTCAGTGTTTCATAGTGCATTGCACAGGAATGCATACTGTTTATGGTGGCATATATTGTCCACATAATCATCTGCATAACTGGGCCTCCACAGGAATATGATCATGTGCATATCACTGTGTTTCAGATGGCAAACATACCTAGTGGTGACAATTTTTCCCCACAAGAAAATTACATTATACTAGATGCTTTGCAACAACATGGACTGAGACTTCTTGGAGGTGCATGGAATACAGTATGGAGGAATGAAGTGTGGGCCAACATCACCAACATGATTAATGAAGTTGGAGATCAAAATAGATCCCGTGAGGCTTGTTGTCAATGCTTCTCTTACATGATCCTCCAAGCAGCCAACAGGCTATGATAGTATGAGAGATCAAGGGATGCCACCAGTGGTGGACTACCACTGACCCCCGATGAGATCCCAATATTTCCTGCTTCCCTACATACATTCAGTGGGAAGTGTCAGATTCCAGGGGGTAGTACAGAAACAGGAGCTCCAAGCCAAACATGTATGTCATACTTTGCATGACATGGATAACTATAGAGTAAACCACTGCATACTGCTGTGCATGCATATTCATGTACTGTCATTTTGGAGTTACAGCATCAGACTTTAACTATCCACACAGATCCACACAAGGAGATGGTGATGAATGTAAGTGTAATGACATGTACACATACGACTGTAGTACAGGCAGAGCATTACAACCAACATGTGTAATGCTGTCTGCTTTAATACTCACAGGTCCATTTACTTCTGGACAACACCAGAGAAGGGCAGGTGAGTATGACCACTACCTGTTATTGCCTCAGCCTCATCTCATGGCACTGCTGTTTACTGTCATACTGATATTTCCCTAACATTATACATGACAGGTACATCCAGGGGGGCCCAAGCCATGCAGGTGCAAGTACAGACAGACTAGCAACAGGTTCATAGTTTGCAGCAATGTGTTGCAGATCTGTGATACATGACATTAATGTCACTGTTTTTCACTACAAGGACATCTGGCCAACAGGTGCAATATCCATCAGGTGAATATCTGCATCCCCTGTTACTGTATTGTATATGTTATGTCTTCTGTATTCTGTTGCCTGCATACATGACTGTGTTGTCTTTCTCTACTTTCCCACTGCAGGTTCCCCAGTACAACAAAGAAATTCACAACAGCAGGAGTTTGTCAGTGGTAAGCTATTACTTATCTTTCATATATGTCACTGCTGTTACTCCAGATGTTGTTCTCCAATAATACTGTGTCCTTGTACTCATTCATGGCACTGACTGCCTCATCATCATCATCATCAAGGTCAAAAACAAGTGCTATGTATATGCAAAATCTACCTTATGTTTTAATGCTGCTCTAATACATCATGCTGGTTATGATGTGATTAATAATGCTGACTTTTTCCCTTAGAATATTTAAAGTCCATCCCTCTTTTACCATGCCGTCTTCTAAGCAGGATGTGTCAGGTGAGTGTTACAGTTGTATTCATCATATATGTCATGTATGTTGGCTATTTAATGTAATTGTCAGTTCCCTGTTATGTAGATTTTGTGACCCATACACAGACAAGACCTCATGGTAAGTCATTATTATTTATTTATTTATTTATTTACATTTGTTTACCAGGAAATTCCAATTAGACGCAGATCCTTTTTCAGCAGAGGTCCAGGGAGAAAAGCTCCACAGAGCAATAAATGAGCAGCAGGGTACATAAAGAACAATTGAATATACATACAATAGAAAATAATACATACTGCAGTAAACATTAGATATACATACAATATGAAACATAGTAATGAACAGATATACCAATATCTAGCTAGAGGCTAGGAATAAAAGTAAGATGTATATACAGAGAGTACTAAGCTCAAGTGGATGCTGTTCTAAACTCATAAACCTAAGTCTTATATACAAATATTGGACTAAACTCAGATATAAAGCAGATGCCCCACACAAAGTTAGAAAAACCTAGAAGGGCTAATGGGATGGAAGAGGAAGACAGAGGAGTAAGAGAGGAGACTGAGTGAGTAGTATACAGGGTAGTTCATAGGTTCATAGGTGTTTACTAGGCTAACGACCACAAGGGCCTGTTTAAGCCTAGCCCATGCATCCCAAATCTCTGACAAGTTCTGATACCCTTTATAAGTGTAAGCAGGGGCCTGGGAGATTAACCATTTACAGGTTACCTGTTTGAATCAGATACACAGGTGCCAAACCAGGGATGAATTTCCAGTTTCTCATCCAATTGTCCAAGTTGCACTTTAATTGGATTAGAGAGGAACTCTGCTTTACATGGATAGGGAGCCTGTTCCATAGATGGGGTAGTCTCTGGGATACATACCTATCTCTCCAGCAGGTCCTATTTATACCACAGGCAAGGTTTAAGACTTTAGAATGGGTAATTCTGGTACTATCTGTTTTGTGGATATGCATGAGGTCCATCAGCATGGGGTCTGACAATGCCCTGTATGCCAGGCATAGATCTTCCCTCAAAAGCCTGTAGGAGACAGAATACAGGGATAGGGCCTTGAGGCAGTCTGCATAGGACATATTACTTATGCCTTGTATTCTTTTAGTTTGTTCACTTCCATACCCAATGATCTGGGGATCGAAGCGATCAGAGACTTTGGTGTGGAGCACAAAGCAACCAATGATATTCATTTACTATGTAGTCTCTTGGAATTGGTCTTACATAACAATGTTTTTCTATATGGTAGTACTTACTACTGGCAGAAGTCTGATGTAGCGATGGGAACTCCATGTGCAAATAGTTATGCCAATATGGTCCTGGTAAGATGGGAAGAGCTATGGAAAGTTGATATTAACAAAAAATGGAATGGAAACATAGTTTTCTATAATCAATTTGTAGATAATGTCTTTCTCTTATTGGATGGCGATTTAACCTCCTTGGAACATTTTGTACAATTTTTACCAACACAACTTCATTTTTGAAGTTTAAGATGACATCTTCTAATACGGAGATAGAATTCTTGGATGTTAAGTTAATGTTAGATGACACAGGAAGCATCAATATAGAATGTATAGGAAACCTGTATGGCACAATCATTTACTACACAATACTAGCATGCATCCCAGGCATGTTCTTGACAACATAGTGACTTACCAACTAACTCGAGTGTCCAAGCTCTGCACGAGGGATGAGGATTATAGGAAGGAGCAAATTAAACTTATCAATGACTTTAATAAGAGAGGATACAAAGCCAAAGAGATACAGACCAATGAAGCAACTACCTTGGAACTATGCTCTCTGAGGGGAAGACCCTATTTTTTGGACCAAGGTGAAATAGTTAAGATCAAGCGAAAGGAGGTAAAGTCCAATCTGAGATGCCAGTTGACATATAGTACTGACAATTTTGCTATTCGTAATACCATCAGAAAAATTTGGCCAGTGCTAACATCTGACAACAAGATTAGGGAAATTGTTGGAGATAAACCCAGCTTTTCTTTTAAGAACAGGAAAAACTTAAAAAGACTATTATGTTATAAAACAGAAACTGAAACTAATTCTGAACACAGGAGTTTTCAGATGAACAAGAGAGTTGGTACATTCAGATGTGGAAGTTGCAAGGCATGCTCTCATATAAACATCTCAAATACTTTTACACATCCCCTGACTAAAAGGAATTATTAGTTTGAAGGATTTGCAAACTGTCGGAGTAAGAACATTATCTGTGTGGCAACCTGCAGTCACTGCAAGGCATACTACATAGGGAAAACTAATCAAATGCTCAAGAAACGTATCCTAAAGCACTTATCTGACATAAGAAAAAAAGTTACCAGCAATGCACTTTATATGCATATTAGTATAAATGACAGTCATTCTTTCAAGTTCATTGTACTAACTAGGCTTCATAAACGCCAAGAGGTGGGGATTTAGTAAACCGCACAGAAATTGAAGAGATGAAGTGGATAATGAATTTGCAATCAGATCAGTCACCAGGTATGAATGCATTTGTCCCTTTAAAACCTGCACTAAAAGGGAAAGCTCTTCAGCACTCAAAATGACATTATTAACAGGGTGTGTATGCTGCTAAGGTTACTAAATGCATCTAAGTGAGTGAACACTAGGAAATGAAGGTATTTAAGAGGAGGTTTCACTGGCAAACATTTAGGATTCGATAAAGGTATTATACCAAAAGCGCTTATCCGGTTTATGAGTCAGTGTGTTTATTTTATTTTATCTTATCATCATATATTTTATTAAAGTTTTCAAGTTTTAAGTGGAATTGATGGCAGAGCATTTTTTGTTTTTGGAGTTTTATATTTTGATGTGCTCTGCCTTAAGTTCTGATACCCTTGATAAGTGTAAGCATGGTCCTGGGAGATGAACCATTTACAGGTTACCTGTTTGCATCAGAGACCAGGAATGAATTTCCAGTTTCCCATCCAATTGTCCAAGTTGCACTTAAATTGGATTAGAGAGGAACTCTGCTTTACATGGATGGGGAACCTCTTCCATAGATGGGGTAGTCTCTGGGATACATACCTATCTCTCCAGCAGGTCCTATTTATATCACAGGCAAGGTTTAAGTCTTTAGAATGGGTAATTCTGGTACTGTCTGTTTTGTGGATATGCATGAGGTCCATCAGCATGGGGTCTGACAATGCCCTGTATGCCAGGCATAGATCTTCCCTCAAAAGCCTGTAGGAGACAGAATACAGGGATAGAGCCTTGAGGCAGTCTGCATAGGACATATTATTTATGCCCTGTATTCTTTTAGTAAGGAAGAAAGAGCTTGACCTTCTGCAAATGTAGTTAGTCAGAGTCAGAATTGCTGGAGTCATGTCAGACTCGAAACCAGTTGCAAGTGGTGTCCCACAAGGCTCTGTCCTGGGACCTCTCTTGTTCAGCATATACTTTTCTGAGGTACAGGCCAGCATGGGAGGACTATGGCTGACCAAGTTCACAGATGACTGCAAACTGGGTGCCATAATTGACTCTCCAGCTCACACGAACATCCTTCAAAAAGGTCTCACGGAGACGGATAACTGGTGCCAGAGCCATGGTCTAAAGCTAAATGCCAAGAAGTGTATAGTCATTCCCTTTGGCAAAAACAAAGTGCCCACCAATTACCACATAGGTGGTAACCCATTAAATACAGAAGAAGTAATTAGGGATCTGGGGACCCAAGTTAATAGCAATCTCTCCTTTGACAACCACATTGCCAAAGTGGTTAGAAAGACCTTCTACATAGCCCACCTTATCACGAAAGGATTCACATCTAGATCAAGGGAGGTAATAGTGCCCCTTTATTCATCCCTCATCAGGCCCATCATAGAATACAATGCCCCTTTTGGGATGTACCTTACCCGACACCTGCAGCAGCTAGAAAGACCCCAAAAGTACCTCACAAAGAGGATCAAGGGACTCAAACAGATGCCATATGCTGCCAGGTTAAAGAAACTCAAGCTTTACTCAGTTGCATACCGCCTACTTCGAGGCGATCTATGCCTGACATACAAAGCTATGTCCAACTCAGAATTAATGGACATGCTCCACCTCAGAAAATCTAAATCCCTTAGAACCACGCCCTCGAGGGACTTAAACCTCAGCACAGAAATAAATAGAACTTGCTGGAGGGACAGATTCATAACCCAAAGGCTCCCTTCGCTTTGGAATAGAATCCTGGTCCATGTTAGGCAGAGCACCTCACTGACTCTCTTCAAGAGGAATCTTGATGAGTGGATGGGAGATCGTAGGTTTACCCTGGGGATTACTTCTGTGTCACTACTAGACAGAGGCGCAGTAAACTAACCTTAAAAAAGGGCACAGCAAACTCAAATCTAAGGGTGGCGAAAGCCAAACATACTCGGGCTAGGCTTATAAATGCCCCAGGGCAGATAGCCTAGTATAAACCTATGAACCTATGAACCTATGAACATCTGTGGACATTCCAGTTGTTGGATATGCCTGGTTAGATACATACCAAAGGGGGCACTGTACTCAATGATAGGTCTTATGAATGCCAACCAGAGTGGAACAATGACTTCCTTGGACTTAGATGCCATCCCTTCTGTTATAAGTTGTGCAACATAGAATGATTTCCTCACCACTGTCGACACATAGGTTCATAGGTTCATAGATTAGTACTAAGCTAACTGCCCTTGCGAGCCATTTCAAGCCTAGCTAATTATCCCTTGTAAGACTCAAACCTTACACCTTGTGCTTGCAAGGCAAACACCTTAACCATTAGGCTACCCTCCCAACCCTATTCTATCAAAGGCTAGATTACTATCTATCTGTGTCCCTAAGTCCCTGACTACTGGGTTTAACTCTAAGGGGTGTGTTGTCAATGTGATAGTTACCAAGGATGGATGACTTCCCAAAGGATACTATTATGCATTTCTTGGCATTTAGTTTTAGTCCATGACTCTGACACCAGTTGTTTGTCTGTGTCAGTCCCTCCTGGAGAACATTTGTGTTAGTGTGAGATTCAATGACAGCTCCTAATTTGAAATTATCTGCAAACGTAGTTAGCCAGAGACCACTGACATTGGCCTTGACTTCTGAGAAGTAAATGCCAAAAAGGAGTGGTCCAAGGACTGATCCCTGAGGGACTCCACTTGTGACTGGCCTCTTCATAGAGGTGGACTCCCCAATTCTAACTTCCTGGGTCCTGTCTGTGAGCCAGTTAGCTATCCACTGGGTGACATACACGTTTGTACCTAACCTCTTGAGTTTGTCAACAATGCCCGAGTGAGGTATTGTGTCAAATGCCTTGGTCAGGTCAAGATAGGCAGTGTGAATGATTTTGCTATTATCCATTGCTTTGGTGACCTTCTCAAAGAAGTTCACCAGGTTGAGTATGCATGAGCTACCCTTAACAAAACCAAACTGGGTTGGGTCCAGTGTTTGGAGGTTTACTATATATCTATTGATCATCTTCATGATAATTGTTTCCATGGCTTTACATGTAAGACTAGTGAGACTTACGGGTCTGTAGTTTCTGGGGTCTGTAGATGGCCCTCCTTTGTGCAGAGGGATGATGGTTGCCTTTCTCTATACATGAGGCATGAAGCCCATTTAAAAACTACAGTTAAATAGTAATTTCATAGACCCTGATAAGTCATGTTTCATGCTATTTAGAAGGCATCCTGGGATATCGTCTAGGTCCATTGATGCAGTGTTCTTGGTCTTAGAGAGAGCATTAAGGACCTATTCCCTAGTGATAGTAAGGGGAGTTATATTTGATGATATTTCCTGAGGGAAGGTTGAGGAAGAGAGAGGAGTAAAGTTGGAGCTGAATTTATCAGCCAGGAGGTTTGCTATATCTTCTGGCTCAGTATTGGTGACTCCATTTACAATGATCTCTGCACACAATTGTGTATTGCCTTTGAGGTTGCGGATTTAGCTAAAGAATGCTTTGTGTTTGTCCTTGGCCTGGGAGGCCAAACTTACCTCAAATTTGGCTTTGGCAGACTTTATTTGCCCTCTGAGTTGTTTGTTTAGTTTAATGAGAGTGCTTTTATGCTGCTGGGTGCTGCACCTCCTAATTTTTGCCATGATATTCTTCCCCCTGTTATACAGCCAACTGATTTTGTGATTCCACCAGGGTGGCTTGTTTTTTGAGTTACGTCTGCCAATATGTAGCTATTAACATGGTTGTACAGGGTTTCTGTGAACCATTCTGCATAGGTAGAAGTGTTATCAGGGTTTATAGGGGCTTGACATTTTGCCAGGTTCTCACTTAATAGCAGGAGGTTAGTCTTAGAATAGTTCCTGAATATTCCTGGTTAACTGGGGGTCCAGGTTTTATTTTTACTTCAAAGGAGACCATTTTGTGGTCTGACCTTACCAGGGAAGACATTACAGTAGGGAGTGTGCAGCACTCTTCAATATTAGTGATGACCAGATCCAGCACGGTTGCACCCCTGGTTGGTGTATTGACTATCTGGTCTAGGGAGTTGTGTTTACAAAATCCAGGAATCACTGTGCATGTATGTTTGATGTTGTATAGGATTCCCAGTTAATAGTGGGATAATTAAAGTCACCCATGAATATGGTATTGGGTTGGATGGCTAGTGTTTCTAATAAGTTTAAATACATGGTATGGGTTTCCTGGGTCATAGAGGGGGACCTATAGCTTGCAAGAAATTGGTATTGGATTTTACCTATGGTGATATTAACATGGAGCAGCTCATGTGCATTGTCCTGTATGACCAGCCTTGAATTATATATTTTTTTAATGTAAATAGAGACACCTCCACCTTTAGTCCCTGCCTGTGAAGTAGCTGGTCTAAATGTGTGGAAAGCATTATAACCCTGCACTGTTGGTGTGCTGTCCATGTCTTTAAAGCACGTCTCAGAGACCGCACAGACATCAGCATTCTCTAGGGTAAAAAGAGCTTCAAGGGAGTGGATTTTTTTGTTTAAGTTTCTAGCATTGAGCAGTAATACCTTTAGATTTTCTTGGTTTTGATTTGCTATGTCAGAAGTACTTTCACTTTGGCATTGCCTAAAAAAGGCACTATGGGGGAAGACAATGTTTGAGCTAATATTCGAAAGCCTAAAGGGGAGAGGTACACACCATCCCTGGTAAAGCAGTGTGGTCTGTTGACCATCTCCTTCCATGCTGACAAATATTGCACCCCCTTAGAATGACACTAGAAACTAAGCCAATTATTAAAGTCAATCATCTTTTGTTAATATTGTGGCATCATCCTTGGAGAAGGTAAAATGCTGCTCAATGATAAGCTCATACCAGCCTGAGACACATATTCAGAGAGCTCTATGATGTCTCTCTTCTTATTGTCTAGGGAGGTACATCTCAGGTCATTTACTCCCACTTGAACTATGACTGAGTCATATTGGTATTTGTGATCCAATGACTTGAGTGCATGAGTGCACCTAGTGAGAGGAAGCTAGGTGTAAGTCAGTTGGATATGTATTTGGAGTTGAGATGAAGTGAAGTAGTCTGTCCCATAGGCATCCCTCAGTAGTGTGCACAACTTCCCTTAAACACATTCAAAGGTCCAACAACAACAAAAAAAACCTGAAGCAACTGCCTGCATACAAGAACACGGAGAGCGGAACCACATACAAACTAGTAAAAGCCACTCCAAGTTCTACTTTTATCAAGTGAGTGTGAGCAGTTCCCTTAAACACATTCAAAGGTCCAAAAAAAAAAAAAACTGAAGCAACTGCCTGCATACAAGAACATGGAGAGCGGAACCCCATACAAACCAGTAAAAGCCACTGCAAGTTCTACTTTTATCAACAGACTGTGAGCAGTTCCCTTAAACACATTCAAAGGTCCAACAAAAAAAAACCTGAAGCAACTGTCTGCATAAAAGAACACGGAGAGCGAAATCCAGTGCAAACCAGTAAAAGCCACCGCAAGTTCTATTTTTTTCAACAGACTGTGAGCAATTCCCTTAAACACATTCAAAGGTCCAACAAAAAAAAATTGAAGCAACTGCCTGCATAGCAGAACACGGAGAGTGGAACCTTGTACAAACTGATAAAAGTCACTGCAAGTTCTACTTTTATCAACAGACTGTGAGCAGTTCCCTTAAACACATTCAAAGGTCCAACAAAAAAAAAAAAAATCAGAAAAAAAAAAATACCTGAAACAACTGCCTGCATACAAGAACACGGAGAACAAAACCCTGTACAAACCAGTAAAAGCCACTGAAAGTTCTACTTTTATCAACAGACTGTGAGCAGTGTAGGTCTATTATAATCTTCTCTCTGTGATACTCCTACTGATTCTTCTGCTGTGCACACTACTGAACCCCCCTTTTTACCTTCCATTTACTGTAACAAATATATACATTTTTCTAAAGCTTTGCATTTATTTTGAATTCTTATATTTTATCTTGTATAACACATTTCTTTTATATTCTTATATTTTATTCTCCCATTTATTGTAACAAATATATACAGTTTCGCAAAGCTTTACATTTATTTTATATTCTACTTCCATGATGCTCTACTAAATCTGCTTTTGAATTCACCCAGCTAAACAGACACCTTTAGGTACTGACCTGTGCTAGCTGGTTGATTGTTTTATCTCTTCCCACAACTTTGTCCAAGTCCTGGTCCATAGCCCCCCCCCCCTTTTCTTGTTCTCCTAACATAATTCTAGTGTAAGTTTCCTAGCCCTGTCAAATCTGTTTTCTCACAGCTTTCTCCAAGCCCTGGCTCTTTGCCATCCCCCTTCTCTCGGTCTCCTAACATAATCTTGTAAGCTTCCAAGCCCTCTCAATCCTATCTATTCCTTACCTCTTCCTCTTGAGAGTTTACTTATTTCTCCCCTGTGTTGTGGTACCATCTTTAAATACTAAAAACCTCTGCTTGACTACACTCTGTTTCTGTCTGTCCCACGGGCATCCCTCAGTAGTGTGCACTTACTGCATGTCTCTTTCTAAACCCCTGGCATAACTACATGATTTTCCTAATTTTCAGTGAACTGCAGCTCCCCATTGGTGCATACATAATAAAAACAAACAGAAAGGTAACATTCAAACCAAAACAATAGGCTGCCCTATTTCTGTAGTTGCTAACCTTCTCACAGATTATTTTCTGTTTGGCGACTGCTGTTCCTCCTGGAAGGTGTAACCCACTCCGTTCGTCCTTCGGGCTCACTCTGCTCATCTACCCTGCCCCCAAATTCCACCCACCCCCACTACATGTACTTTTATAATCCCCTGACTCTTTCCCACCCAACACCTCTCCAATCACAACACATCTAAGCCAAACTCCACCCACCTGTAGATCTACATCACCCCAAACATCCACCCTTCCTACAATGCTCTATATAACATCTCTCCCTATAACCCCATTTGCCTACTAATCTCTCTCTCTTCTCTTACCTATCTCAGACTTTTCCCCAACCCTTGTCATAATACTCATACACACTCCACTACATCTTACCACCAACCTCACTTACCATCCTACTCATCCATCTTACATGAACTCTTTACCTCTAACCCAATCTATTTCTTCAAACCAAAACTGCTCCCAACCCAACCCCCCCCATACTCCCCTCTTAAATGTGGTACCAGAAAATCACTACTCTCACACAACCCAAGATACCCTTGCCCAACACACTGCCTCACTCTTCTACACCACCACATCTCTCTCTCACTAGCCGGCAACATCCACTCCAATCCCAGACCCATCTCTAACATCAGTCTCACCAAACCCTCTACTCAACCCGCAAATTCAAACTCCATTCGCCTTACAACACTTAATGCACAAAGCCTAAAAAACAAAATCCCTAACCTCCATCCCTAGCTCTCCCATAATCACCCTGACATTACCGCCATTTCTGAAACCTGGCTGAAAACCTTTATAAAAGATAGCGAAATCCTACCACCAGGTTTCCAAATCATTCGCAATGACAGAGCCCACAAAAAAGGAGGTGGAGTAGCAATAATCTACCCCACCTCCCATACCATAACACCCTACTCCAATAAAATACCAACCTTTCTCAATGCTGAAATTATAATAGGTTCACTAAAAATAAACAACCACAAGTCCATATGTATTGCTGCCCTCTATATTCCCCCTGGTGATAATATCAAAACTCTTGAAAACATCCTGTCCTGGTTCTCCTCCAATATAAAAAATGAAACCTATATACTCAGTGATACCAACATCAACTGGAATACTATTAACTCTGAAGCCTCGTACCACACAATCAACCTATACAACTTCTCCCAACTAATACAATTTCCAACCAGACCAAATAAAGATGGTACCTCTTGTACCATCATTGACTGGATCCTAACAACTCAGCCAAACTTTATTACCAAAGCCGGAACATTACCTGATCCTGTCAGCAATCACCTACCAGCCTTCACTGACCATCTTCCATCTCCACTGCATAAACAACACCACTACATCCAAACCCACAACCTCTCTTCTTTCAACCCTCTAACTTTCTCTGAATGTTTAAAGCATGCTGACTGGTCCCCTCTAAAAACCCTGCCTCTAGATGATGCAATTTCCTACTTTAGCCACTCATTCCTAACCCTTCTCAATCAGCAAGCCACTCCTCAAACCAAACGCATCAAAACCAATCCCTGGCAATGGTTATCAAATGATACTAAACTAGCCTTGCACCAAAGGGACAAAAAATGGAAACAATATCAAAAACATAAAAACCCTAACACCCTCCTAAAGTATAAGCAATTATGAAACTCTAAAAAAAATAATAATTAAAGACCACAAACCCCACTACTTCAAACTCCAGTCCTTGCACTCAACAAATCCCCCAAAATTCCAGGACTCCATCTCATCCATGCTGCATTCTGGCAACAAAGAAAACCCCTGCACAGACCCCAACCTCTCCAACCATGAAACAGTCATCCAGTTCAACTCATTCATAGACTGCATAGCTAAACTATCAGCCTCCTTCCCACCCCCTACTCCACCACCACCCCCTCCTACCCCAACCACCACCCCAGTCAACCTTCCTCCACATCCTTCTGCCTCAAGCCAAACTCACAAGCACTATAAAAACACTTCTCAAACTCAAATCCTGTCACAATGCACCCGACAACCTTCCACCCACCTTCCTCAAACAATCTGCAGACAGCATTGCCTATCCCATCTCTATTCTTATAAATAGATCCATACAAGGATCATACGTTGCTTCCATCTGGCACCATACTTACATTACCCCCTCCACAAAGGTGGCAAAAATACTGATACCACCAACTTCAGTCTTATTGCCATCCTTTCCCCTCTTTCTAAAATACTAGAGAAAACAATACAAGCACAACTCATGACACACCTAACACTAAACAATCTCCTCTCCCCTACCAAACATGGCTTCCATCCTAGCTACAGCACCATGACTGCCCTTATTTCCTTTCTTGAAACCATAAACCTTGAACGCAACTCAGGCAAGTTCATATCCACACTATTCCTAGATCTGTCAAAGGCCTCTCACACCATCTCATACATCCTACTTATATCCCATCTCTTCACCCTCCACCTCTCTCCCACCACCATCGCCTGGTTTTCAAGCTACTTGTCCAACCGCCAACAAGCTGTCCAATGGAAATCTTCAACCTTGCCCTTCCTTTCCACACACACATGTGTCCCACAGGGTTCTGTTCTTGGCCCTCTTCTCTTCAACCTATTTATTAACAACTTTCACCAATCCATCCCAGACTCATCTATCATCCAATATGCAGATGACTCAACAATCATCTGCTCAGCCTTCTTCCCCTCTGAGCTCCTAACTAAAACCCAACTAGCCTTCTCCAAAACAGAAACCTGGATGCAGTCTAACCATCTGGCACTAAATGCAAATAAAACCAAACTAATGTTTTCCCCTCCCAAAAACTCAATTGACAAATCCACATTCACCATACAGAGTCAAAACAACATCCTCCTTGAAATTGTTCCCAACACCAAGCTTTTTGGCATCATTATTGATGAAGAACTAAAATTTGACATCCACACCCACTCCACAATCAAGAAAATCATCCAAGTGTTAGGTTTCCTCTACAGGCACAACTGCTTCCTAAGTCCCTCTATCCGTCAAACTCTTGCATCCACCTTCCTACTCCCATCCCTTATGTATGGTGCCCCTCTTTTCACCAATCTCTATCTTGGCCTTCTCTCCAAACTTGAATCCTGCTACCACAAGATCTCCAAATTTACAACCAATTCAAAAAACTCATCCCACCACTACCACTCCCTCCTCACCCTCAACTGGCTTGAACTACCCAACTACCTCAGTTACCTACAACTCACTATTGCCCATAAGCTCATCTTTAAACCTGCCAACTGCCCAGCTCTTGCTACTACCTTAAAACCTTACATTCCCAACTGCTCACTCAGATCCAAAAAACAAAATCTCCTTCAGGTCCACAAACCTGCATGACCTCCTAGCCATCTACTGTTGTCCCACTCCTTAGCTAAACAGTGGAACTCTCTCCCCACACACCTATGCAACCTACCTAACCATAAAAATTTCAAATCTCAGCTACTCTCTCATTTTCCTTCCAAATGGGAATGCCCTTGCCATGCTCCAACTTAAACCTCTCCCCCACCTCATTCCACCTTGCACTGACTCATCCAACTACCTCTACTACTACTTCGTCCCACCCAAAATAATCCCTCCCCTAATAAAAACTAATTTTCTTTCTAATATCTATTGTACTATACTCTCCAATTTCAAATATACTATTATCCTCTCCATGCATAACATTTTCATAACCTACTAGTGGCTAGTAGCTATATATTTTGAAATGTTAAACCTACAATTGAGTTTATAACAAAAATATTCACTTTATGTAAATGTTGAAATTTCTGTATTGAATTATGTCTTTTCATTTTTGCAACATTGTGACAAGCCAATTGCAAATATCATGGAGCTTATCTGTAAATGTTTAATTAACTGTATGAACTATGTCCTTGTGTAACATGTGAAATGTAACTTGCAATTATTGTGGAACTTTTCTCCCCGGGCCTCCACTGAAAACAGGCTCTTCTTGGCCCCAGTGGACTTCCCCAGTCATCAAACTTAAATAAATAAATAAAATAAATAAATAACAGGTCTGAGACATTGAGTGTGGAGGGAAGGGGAGAGTAAAGGGTGAGCCAGAGCCTGCAGAGGAAGGAATGCAATGATCAGACAGTGTGAGGCAGGGTGGCTAGAGGAGGGGAGAGGAGGGAGAGGTAAAAAGGAGGATTACTAGTCGGGACTGTTGCATGGGCATAACTAGACCCCAGGATTCATGAAGCTTGTGCCAGGCGCAGGTGTAGCATAGGCGGTATAATGCCAAATATGACTGTCGAGCGATTCAGGTACAATCCAATTCCATGTGCACTACCAGCATACGCCAGATCTGCGCAGCTCTCGGCTCATGTATGCTAATCACCCCATGCTCAGTACTGCAGCATGTAAATGAAGGTACATAGCAATTCATGAAGTGGTGCAGGCGTAGCGTAAGCATACAGAAATGTAAACCAAAAGAAACGGTTTACATTTTTCCAAACAGAGCATCAGAGCCATGAAAGTAGACTAAACTTACATATTACAAAGTTAACATATGCCAATGGCTAAATATACAGCCAATGGCATAACAAAACATGCACAATACATAAAAAATAACATTTAATGTCATGGCCACAGTAACGCAAAGTACAACTGCAGGGCATGTGTGCGCAAACGGGAACACAAGGAAAATATATACAGATGTCCTAAAATTGCAATGTAACACAAATCATGATTTCACCATAATAGTCAATGGTATGCATGCTACACCACAACCAAGCTGCAAGGGTTGCTAAGGGTCTGTGACAGTGTTCGGCACGGTAACTATGAATTAGTAGTCAATGCCATGCAAATGAGGCAAGTAATACTGAATCGCAAACGTCCCGCCGGCCTAAGGATGTAGCATATGTCACAGCGCTACAACACTGAGGAGTGGTCTGGAGGTATGCATGACATCAGCAGTGGGGTGTGCCACCGTAGCTTTAAGCACATTGGAGCAATGCAAATCCGGGTTGCCCGTTGCTAAGCAAAGGTGCAAGATAGGGGTGTGGATGTAGGTATTGCTTTGCTTAGCTGAGAGCACACATGTTGCCTGAAAGCGCATGTGTACGTGGATGATAATGTGCCCGAAACCCGGTAAGTGGATGCACGCGCCGCGCACCACAGATCAAACAGGAAGTTTACGGGAAGACAATAACGAAATGCTGCAGTGGGGTAATTGGAGTACATCTGAGTAATTAA
Source organism: Protopterus annectens (assembly GCF_019279795.1). NCBI lineage: Eukaryota > Metazoa > Chordata > Ceratodontiformes > Protopteridae > Protopterus > Protopterus annectens. Next base: position 915,353,245 of record NC_056725.1, on the reverse strand, counting down.
CACCTATTAACTCACAGTGAGCCATTGACGGCAGCTAACAAGGCTGATAGTAGCAACCTGCAGAACAGGATAGGGGAGGTGTTGGATTGCAAAGAAAAGAGAACTGTCACCGCAGAGCAAAGTAAACCTGTAGTAGATCGGCTATAGAACACATTTTGCAACACAATCCTGGTTTGGGAAAGTACAAAACAAGAAAGCAGGCTGCTGGATGCATGCCCGACAATGGGAGGGGAATCGTTAAGAAAAGTGAAGGCAAGGGCAAGAGGTGATCCACGGCAGCTAAATGTAATTCAGCAACAAAGGCACCACAATAGCAGTACCTGTGGTAAAACACATAAGATACCCTGCAGCTCTGATTGTACATACACACCCTATGACATCATCAGTGTTCAAAGCACAATAGTATAAAGTGTGAAGGCACCTCACACACACTCATGTATTCCCAAACACTGCACCATCAGTGTAAACAGGTGGGGAACTTTTACAATGTACTTGTTGGAAGCTGCCATAACTGTGATTCATCACCATGTGTTGGAGACTGAAGGTGGTGTGGAGGTTGATGCTGATAACCACCTCAGACCCAGGAGGAGGAGAAGAGTGTTCAGACCAAGGGTAACCTACCAGGGGCTACATGATCTGGAAATAGTAGAGCATTACAGGGTCTACAGGGACATCATACAGCAAATTGTTGAGCTGTGCCGGCCATGCCTCAGATCCAGGAACAACAGAGGGGAACCCATCCCAGTGGACATGAAGGTATGTGTAAGTTAAGAATACTAGCCACAGGTACCTTTCAAAGGCTAACTGGAGATATCATGGGGATGTCACAGGCATCAGCATCCAGGGTACTCCACCAGTTCCTGGATGCCATGTTATCACATGCCAATGAGCATATATACTTCCCCCGAACTCAGGAGGAGTTGGCCAGCAATATGTGTCTCTTTCACCATGTGGCAGACTACCCAGAGGTACTGGGTGCAATAGATTGCACGCACATACATATCAAGTCACCACCTGGTGAGCATGGTAGGTGCTACATAAACCACAAGGGATACCACTCCATCAACTGCCAGGTCATGTGCAATGCCCAGGGCATTATCACGGATGTGTGTGCTGGCAGCCCTGGAAGCTAGGCTACCATGACTCCCACATCTGGCATGCCTCACAGCTGTATCAGGTATTTGTCAGGGGGGACATCCCATATGGCCGCCTTGTAGGGGATGCTGGCTATGCACTGGAGCCGTGGATGATGACTCCCATCAGAAATGCACACACACCCATGCAAGAATGCCATAATGAGGCAAACACACAAACCAGAATCATCATAGAGTGTGTGTTTGGGATGCTGAAATCACGGTTCCATTGCTTGGACATATCTGGTGGAGCCTTGCAGTACTCTCCAGGCATGTGTGCCCACATCATCATAGTATGTGCCATGCTACATAATATGATCCGGCAGAAACAGCTGCAGCAGGGACATAATGGTGAAGGCCCTCACAGCCCACCGCAATTGCCAAGGGCATCACAGGCACAGAATGTTTCAGACTATGAACACCCTGTGCCAGCCCCAGTAGACAGATGGAGGCATGCCCAATATGCCCATGCCTTGGCAAGGAGGGAACGTATAGCACATACATTGACAGTGTAGGCCCCTACGGACTGACACACTTCTCCACCTGCACACACAGTAAAATGGATGGCACACACACACGATCACCTGTAAATTGTTATGTATAGGTGGTCTACTGTGTGAATCCTACATAGGCAGCTCTCAACTATTGCACACACAATAGCTATTGGAACAAGGTAAGTCAACACCTGAACAGTAAACAAAGCTAACAGCATGTGTTGATACTGTATATATAGCTCCTAGGTACATCGGTAGGTACATGACTGATTGTCAGAGGCCATTCATCAGCCTCGGCAAAATGTGTCTGATGTCACCACCCCATCGATTAACTAACTGTCCCTCTGTGGAGCAGAGGTAATTGCGGGATCCATGTGTGTAACCACTGTTCCCCACCCACTCTGCATGGATTCCCTGGTGTGTTAATGAGGGGCTCCATATAATGTAATCAGGGATGTAGTTCCAAAGCATGGGGAGTACCCATGACAGGTATACATCACTCCAGCATTCTCCAGTTATGGTTGTGGCAAGGTGTAGCACATTACCGTGTGTGGCTCACTGTGACATGGATTCCCACAGCTGGAGCACATCCATTAAGCATTACTTGGACATACCATTAATAGGTATCATCCATATGTAAACTAACTGAGTTACACATTTGTTTGCAGTATGGAGGAACAGCCATAGTACAGTCTACATACAAAACACCATAACACTTGTACATATCCCAGATGCCCAAGTGGTAAAACCACTGACTGTGCCGTGCATGTTCCTGGTTCCATGACCTGCAAGGGCCATTACATAATTCCGATGGCACAAATAATGGATGTTGGATGCAGGTCATTAGAGCATGTTTAAGCACATGTTAGCGGGTTTTTGCGCCGGCAAGTGATGGTAAGCGCCGTTTAAACATGACTACATAGATATGCGCAAAACAGGTCTAAGCTTTGCTGAATATCACGCAGATCACAGTCAAAGATGGCCAGAACAGGTGAAATCTGCATTATTCACCCTTGTACTAATAGTGCCTGCTCTGCGAGGTAAAATGACCACTACCAGGAGTAGAACACGCAACCATGTACACAATCACCTACCACTAAGCTACCTGAGATGTACCAACAGCAGGTGTGTATTGTGACAGGTTGAAACACAAAAGGGCAGAGTTCCAGAAATAGTATACACCGCCATGTACCCAATGAAAGGTGTGTTCACTCTCTCTCTCTCTCTCTATATATATATATATATATATATATATATATATATATATATATATATAATATAGAGATAGAAAGGGTGATAGAGAGATATATGTCGATATATATGGATATACATATATCAGCAAATATATAGATAGGTTAACAACATGTACACAACCATGGAGGTACAAATAAATAGGATACTGCCAACTACTGAATGCTTTCCATACCAACACGCGTAATCACGAGGCTTAAAGACCGAAAGACCACAGTACTGGAACACTAGAACCGAGAGTACTATTATCACGATGTTAAGGGACATTTAGTTATTGCTGCTAGTGCTGTGGTCCAGGTAGGTACTGTGTTTAAGTGTGTTTCTGATTGCTGTAGTGTGTGTAAGTGTGTGTTCTGAGTGCGGTGTGTGTTTCTGTGGGACTGTAATGTGTGTGAGTGTGTGTGTGTGTGTGTGTGTGTGTGTGTGTGTGTGTGTGTGTGTGTGTGCGTGTATGGTTCTTGTGTCTGTTCTTGCTAACTCGGAGGTAAATTATTACAGTAGGTGTGGTCATAGCTGGCCTTAGGCATAGGGTTACGACCTATCCCACTTTGAGAGTGACAGTCCCTCTTTGGGCAGTTGTGTCCTGACAAAAAATATTAAAAAAAGCAAATGTCCTGAGATTGTAGGACATAATTATGTCCAATATTTTATATAATAGTTGCATAAAATAGTTATTTCTGTATCTAAAAGACCTAAATGTTACAAGAAACATAATAAGTAACTAAACTGCTACAAAAATAAGGTTTTATTTAGGAAAAATGTTAAGTTCTATCATTTGCACTGACCGTGGGTATGTGTCAGCCTCTAAAATCTGATGTGTGTCCTGCAAATGTCCCACTATGGCCATTTGAAAAGGTGGCAACCCAAGCCAAAGAGGTTCAGTCAACAACACAACTGCAATGAGTGCAAATATCTGTGACAGAAATACACGAGACAGCTTTCATGTAGCAACATTTCAGTACATATCAATGTATTACCGGAGGGATTGAAGGATCAACATCACCTGCATGCTATATAGGAACCAATTAACAATGGCTTAATGAATAAGCCTGCAATAACCATAGTATTAGTCTACTAAATGATAGGTCTTCAATTAGGGAAGGAGCCCTCACACACATATGGAATATGTATAAATGCAGTCCCCACAAACCTTTATCTGCTATGTACACCCACCTAAATCTCCCCCACACCCAAAACAATTGCAATACAGACTGTAATAACATCACAAACATCCACTCACGCAATGACATCTTCAGAAGCCTTAATATACCTTGTGAGAGACACACTGTAATGGTGCTATGTGAAATCGTTGCTGTTGTACAATGGAACAGACGCCGATGTTACAAGTTTTGTTTGCAATAGTCTTGTATCAGACGGTTGAGATAACAGCTACACTCACATGTAAAACTACATCCTCTAGCTGTCACACACAATCCACGGCGGACATGAAGTCAAAATATCTGTGTGTCTCCATATAGCAGTTGCAATTCATGCCAAAAAACACATCCAGGCCATCTTCCTCGAAGGTAGAGCAAAAGGACAATGCCCAAGAGGAATATTCAATTATACCCCACTGTTGCCATGTAATTGGCTAATGGAGTAGCTGAACAGCTGATGTGCATGTAATTATCTACTCTGGAACACCAATTGGTGGCAGGATACCACATGTTACTGGTATCTACGTATAAAAGGATGGCTTGCCATACATTCAAACTGTATGCACATACCATAAAACCGTTGAAACAGGAAAGGAGTAAGACAGATATTTTCGTACACTCGGACCATTAAGAAGGTAAGTAGAACACTCAGTATGTTAGTGTATGTAGTGCCTGTTCTGTATTAATGAAAGAGTATGCAATGCATACAGTGGGAAAAGGTATTATGTAGTGATGTCTTGTTGAGCATAGTAACGCTTGTAGAAATTGTGTGTACTGCTGTGGGCCACAAGGTAAACACCTCATACACCACAAGGGATGCTATATAAGGGCTTTAAACACAACAATTCCACTCCAGCCGCTGTCAGTGGCAGGGTTTATCCAACAAGTACGTGCCATAACAGGGGATAGTATATGTCGATATACTGTAACAGTAGGCATATGTATGGGCGTATAACTGAGAATAACAATGTCTAAGGTGGTCCTGCTGTGCAAAAAAAAAGGAACTAGGGTATGCTACCCTCACTGTGTGGGTCCTGTCCATGAGCCACTTTGCATAACATCTCGTGACATGGGGGATGATGTGCAGGTGGATGTGTATGTTGACAATACCAGAATGGGGAACGGTGTTGAAAGCCAATGAGAGGACAAGGTAGGCTGTGCGGACCTTCTTACCCTCATCTACTACCTTGGTAAATGTCTCAAAGGACTCCACCAGGTGTAGGAGTCATAGTCTGGCCCTAACAAATCCAAACTGGGTGGTATCAAAGGTTTGGAGGCCACCAATGTCTTTGTGAATGACTTCCATGACGATGTGTGCCATAGCCTTGTAGAACAGTCTAGTCAGGCATATAGGGCAATAGTTCCTATGGTCCATTGTGGCGCCACCTTTGTGGAGTGTGATAACTGCTGCTGTGTGCCATTCAGGGGCCACAATGCCTGATACAAGGCTATTAGTGAATTTGGTGCCCAAGTGGGGAGCCATGTCGTTCTGAGGTTTGTGTAAATCGCAGCCTGGGATGTTGGACGGTCACATGGAGTCTGTGTTCCAGGCTTTAGAGAGTGCAGCTTTGAACTGCATAGTTGTGACCGCAGGGACTCTGCATTGTTCCTGTATAGATGTGGGCCCTTTAGGGTGTGAGAGGGGTGTAAAGTTAGCATTGAACCTATCTGCCAGGATGTTGCCAATATTAGTTGGCACTGTAATGTTCGTGCCTAACCGCTGTATGTCAGAGCAGATGTGGGTATCGCCATCGAGAGTAGTGACATACCTCCATAACGATTTGTGGTAGTCCTTGGTATGAGTTGCAGTAATGTTTACATAGCTAGCTTTGGAGGATGTGATAAGGGATCTCAGATTTCTACTGAGGCTGACCAGGGAGCTACCCCACCCATGGGATTGTACTCTACTTTGCAACAGTCTCCTCCTTCTGTTGTACATTATGTCCATGGCAGTGGACCCCCAGAGTGGCGTCTGTTATCTGGTGGGTACTGTCATGATTCTGTTTGGGATAGCATGATCCATGCAGTTGTGTAAGTGCTAATGAAGTGCAGTTGTGTATGATTCAGCGTTTGTAACTATATTGTCCATCTGCACGGGTGTCATGACGTTTACTACTGCTGTCATAAGAAGCCTGAGGTTGGCTTTGTAGAATTATTGTACTGTGTTTTCCATGAAGGGTGTGGTGCCGGGATGTGGATAACAAGGGTGATTAGCATATGTTCAAATCTGACCAATGAGGGGATAACCCCAGGTGTGGAACACCAGTCACACATGTTGGTAATGTCCAGGTCTAGGATATTGTTGGCCCTGGTGGTGGTATGGATAGGTTGATCCAGATGATTGGAGGTTATGAATCCCAGAAAGCATTGGCCTAATGTGTCAGTACATGAGTAGGTATCCCATTTAAGTGTGGGGTAGTATCAGTCTCACATCAGTAGTTCCTGTTAGAACCCTACTTTCCAGTACACCAAAAAGTGAGGGCTGTTAACCGTGGGGTATGGTGTGTAATCTGTAGAAAGCTACAATTTGTATAGCAGTTATGGCCACAGTTAGTTGCACTTGGATTACCTCTGATGCATTGTGCTAAGCAACCAGCCTGGAGGTGTGTACATCCTTGTGAAATATGGACACACCTCCGCCGTGGATGTTCTGGTCCTGGTTACATGACTGAAAGGTGTGGTCTGCTTAATAGCCTGTTAGTGCAGGGGTGCTCTCAGTAGCCTAGAAGCAGGTCCCAGTCACTGCAGAGATATCAAAGTGGTCCATTATAAGGAGTGCCTTGGGTGAGTGCATTTGAGATGAAGATGTCAAGCATTGAGTAACATTACCCTCAGGTTTTGCTTGCCTGTTCCTGTTCTGGTGGTGAATGTTATTTGAACCATGTCTAAAACAGGCACTATATGAGCAGCAAGAGCCTTAGATGTTATTCATAATCCCAGGGCCGACAGGTGCAGGTCATCTGTGCCAAACCATCATGTTCTGTCGACCATGTCATTCAAAGCAGACAGATACTGGATACCCTTGGAATGACACCAGAAGCATAGCCAACTGTTGAAGTGAATAATTCAGTCGTTGTACTGCATTATCAGTCTGGACGAATGCAGAATGCTTCTCAGGGCTATGGCAATACCTGCCTGGGCTACAAGATCGGAGAGCTATTGCATGTCTCTGTACATGCAGTCCAGGAAGTTACATCTCAGGGCATTCACACTAACATGGAGAATGACAGTCATATTGCACCTGTTGAGGAGTGACCTGAGTGCATAGGTTATGTTGCGAATCCTGCTACCCGACAGCCATATGAAAGTGACTATCACCTTGTGTAGCCTGCTGTGTGGGACATCAGTGTGACCGCCTACAGAGTCACCTATGACTAGTGCGTTGGATATGTTATATCACCCTATCGGCTGTAGTTGATGGGCACACATGAGTCTGTGGGCTATAAGTAATTGGTGTTGTGTTTGGTGATGGGGGCTGCCTGCATTTCTGCTTCAGAGTCCTCTGTTGCCTACACAGAGTAGTACTGAGAGGCTCCGCAAATGTTGTAGTCTTACTATGTGTGGCCTGTGGTGGTGGAGATCTAGTGAGACTATGTGATGAGTGTGGTGTGGTGCAAACATTTAACATCCCCACATGATTGTCAGGTTCAGTCTAAGTTGGAGAGAGCATTACCTCCAGCATGGCTACATATGTGTATCTCCCACAGGTTGTAGTGTCGTATGTTAGGAGGTGAGCATTGACTGTATGCATGAGACAATTGCTATATTGCCTCATGATGCCCATATTCATCATATAGACAGGCGATAACACTGGGAATTGACACTTGGACATGCCTGAATATTCAATCATTTCTCACTAGATATGTGAGGTAAGTGTGTACAACAGCTGTTTTACTCTAAGCAAGCTGAAAATGTAAGTACAAACAGTGTTTACCTGTAGGAAATGAGTAGGATTGAGTGCTATAGTAATTAGTAGCTCATGAGGTGCTTACATGTTCTGAACAAGTGCTGAGCATGAATAAGCAATACAGATAGGGTGTTGGATAACATAAACTCACTACCCCCCCAACAGGTACACAATCACATATCCATGAACACTACAGAGCCCCTGTAACCATAACTATGATGGTACAAGGTGCACTCAGGCTGCATGTGACCTGTCCACATCCCTGGTTCTATCATACACATATGGCAAAACAGTTTGCTCTACACATACACATCATGTAAAACATAGGTTCATGTCAGTCTGTGAGAACACTGAATGGTGCACACCAACAGTTATCACAACCCACAAAGTGGAGACACCACTCATAATGGGAGGCACTGCACTATTACCCTGATGAGTATGGTCTGAAAGTCTATGAACCTTAATCAATGTATATGTTGTTAGCAGTACAGGTGTAGATGACGGTACGGATGATTTTACACTGCATATCATACCTGTGACAGGTCATAGGACATCATCAGCCATACTGTGTTTCACCTACACTCAGTATACTAGATGTACCTTTGTATGTCACAGGACTGTTCTGCCAGTGGCCTTTTGACAGAACCAACACTACAAAAGGGGTCTGAGTGACATGTGCATATCACACCACTGGCAGCTACAGTAAAACAGGGTTAATGTTTTGTACTCCACCCTTATTGTAGCCCATACCACACAGACAAATGGGAGGCATCTGTGTATGTAAGTATGTGAATGGCCATGACCTAGGAGCAATAGCTGACTCAGTGTTGTGGACAACATACAGAATGGGCTTTGTGGGTGAGGTGCGAGACATATGTGCACAATCTGACAGCTGCATATTGCATTGTCACCGCTAGGTTAATAACCCTGTACCCATGAACTACCACCTAGGCAGTGGAAAACATAATGGACACTGTGTGTAAGGGATGGTGCTGTGCAGTTTACCTCCCTGAGCTAGTGATGTCACCAGGCCTATTAGTTAGTCATAAGAGGCAACCCTAGTCATGACAGGGTGCCATCCATGAGCATGGAGATCATTGTACACCCATACTTATCACTCAAGTGACCAATATCGGATCACATATCACCTTTAAGGGGTATTGGCCATGCTTGGATGGGCGACACCAGCCTTCACAATCCTCATCTCCACTATGCAGCATACTGCCTACCCTGCATAAAGACATGTCCAACACTGTGATGTTGGACATGCTACACATACATATCCTGATCTGAAAAACATACGTCATGGACAGCCACCTTCCTAGTACAAGGATCGCCACATGCTGGGAATGAAAAACATACATCATGGACAGCCACCTTCCTAGTACAAGGATCACCATATGCTGGACAGATCCCTGTGCCATACACATTACATACTCCTGCCATACTATGCAACCCTGTCCAGCAAAGCTGCACATGTCACCTCTGACAGACATGGTATGATGACCGCATGGTAGATGTATCATTAACTGTCTGGATCAGTTATGTTGCACTGATTCACCTGGCGGCGAGAACATGGCTGTCGGATACAGCTCGAAAACCTTACATCTTATGCTCATACATGGCCCAGGGCATACACACTACTACATGACCTTGTCCATACATGCTATAGTTGATAACAATCCCTGCAAATACCAAGCGGGTGGCCATTGTCCCATGTTATCACATGTGCAACACAGGCAATACATGGCAGGATGTTGAACTGCTGTACAGTGCCGTGTAGATGAATATGGCAAAACACAGGCATGTAAAGGATTCCGTGCACATGTCGGCATTATCACAGGTCATGTCCGTTAAGGCAGTGTATGTGTTGATATGTGGCATATACACAGCATCAAGGTCAACAGCATTAATGTGGACACATCCAGGCATGTGCTGATAGGTAAGAACACCAGTACAGGCAAACAGACATGCCCACATCAACACAGCATTCACATGGAGTATGAGCAATGTAATGAGGTGACACACATATAAGGTGATAATATCCAGTCCCCATCGGGTGTTACATGTGTGTGACACAAACATGTTAGTGGTGTCAGTGTCATAAAGATTTGCAAAGACAACTGTTCACATGCACTAAATGTAATATACATGTATGTGCAGCTGTATATCTGTGCATCTCTGAGATACTGTGACCTGTCTCCATCATTATGTCTTCCAGATATGCCTCGATCAAGTCTGCCAGTATATAGCCGCTTGGAGGATGAGGCCCTCATACCTTACCTCCAGGATAACTATGAGGTATTGTTCAGCCATGTGCCACAGCATGCCCAGCAGTGTGATGACCTGTGGCAGAAACTTCGCAGGAGGGTTAATGATGTGGGTGGCCACAACCACACCTACCAGCCGGTGCGCAGACACTGCACAGACCTGATCAGACATGAGAAACAACGTGCAAATGCAATCGCCAGGGAACAAGGTGGTACAGATGGTGGGCCACCAACCCAGCCCCCACTCACACGTACCTAGGAGCTACTGGCCAGCCTGGGGTCACCATCAGAACAGCATCTGTAAACTCTATCTGCCATCGTGGAGGTGGGTGTCTCCCAACCACCGAGCCTGGAGTTGCCTGGTAAGTCACTACTGCACATATAACTCAGTCCAAAAAGATGCGTGACTTTCCAATGAGCAATAAAATGAAAGTAGAAATTCAAACAAATAAATCCATGTAAGTTAGCAAATTGTTTATTCCAAACGAAAAGCCGCCAAAGGCTTCTTCAGACTCTTTACACAAACTAAAACTTTGAACATCACTTTTAAAACCAACAAAAGCTTGTGATAGGATCTCTATAATCACATGTTTCCTTCATTTAAAAATACAGTAACCCATTAAACTCAGTTCCATGAATGTTACCTTGTTCAGCTAAGAAAAATACTGGTATATTAAAAGTAAGAACTGAATAGTTCAAAATAAACATACATAAAAAACATACATAAAAACATACATAAAAATGCATCGGTGCCCAAACATACATTATATTATATTAAACAATTGAGTATATCTCAGAGCCTTGTCATATTTACTTATCATCTCATGGTGCTTTAGGAAAATCTCGTACTGAACTTTCAGGCAGTATATATCAAAAGCCATTTCAGACTTGGTTAGTATAACCCAAACTGCTTGTAATGCACATATTTACAAAGTGTGACTTTAGATATTTCCGTGTTTTACTGGAAGTTCATACTATCCAGAGTAGACTCGTAAAACAGTCAACAATTACAGGTGGTTAAAAACTTGTATCACATTAGTTAGGCTATTCTCCTATTAATCAAAAAGTTAAAACAGTTTTTCCAAATTACTTTTTTTCTGCAGACTCTGAAACGCTTTTAAAATCACAGCACAACAAAGTATTCCTTGCCGTATGTGCCTGGTTAATTCTTGAATGTAAAACAAAGAACGCTACTGTGCGCATTTACGCACTATAGCTGCTCATAAAAATAAACATTGTGTCTATTTAAAAAGCCGATTAGGGCTTACAACAGGCATAAGTACATGATGTGCTTTTCAATAGCTGTCCATTAGTTCATGCCTTAGTCTCTTCAATCTCCGTTAATAAACAGGGACATTTGACATTTCAGGATGTGAACGTAACTTACAAAAATGTGTGGAAGAATGCTTCAACAATAAACGAAGCAACAAAACGCCTATATGGAAACAGAGCAATATCTTAATAATTAACTTGACTCTGACAGATCCACAATGGTGGAAATAAGCACACTGACTTAAGCAACCATTAATTGCACTTTATAATTGTTACATCCTTGATACCCAAATTTAAAATATAGACATTGTGAAATGTTAAAACTCTTATGTGGTGAAGCGGAAAATATAGGGAAGGAATACATGAGGGGGAAAGGGGAAAATGGGAAGTATTTTGGCACATATATTCTGTTAATCCCGAATGGCATCCTGAGGTGTCTTACATTAGTTTTTATAAACAGTACTTTTCAATACTAAATATATGTGTGCAAAGATTCATTTCTTATGACAAATGTTGAAAGTATATGAAATGCCTACAATATGTCTGAGTATATAGATAGGTCATCTACACCATGGTCATAATGTTGTGAGGAAAATGTACCTAACTAATGTGGAATTTAGAACAGTTAGTGGGAGATCTCTTTACCTGCGTAATCTTCTACTTTTCAAAAATGGCTTTATTTGGATTTTATCGTTAAGGCCTGGTGGTTTATCGGACCTTAATCTTATGATCCATCTTGTTTCTAATTAACAGAACTTTAGAACAAGAAACAATGGACAAAAACTGTTTTTAACTTTTGATTTATACGAGAATAGCCTAACTAATGTGATACAAGTTTTTAACCACCTGTAATTGTTGACTGTTTTACGAGTCTACTCTGGATAGTATGAACTTCCAGTAAAACACGGAAATATCTAAAGTCACACTTTGTAAATATGTGCATTACAAGCAGTTTGGGTTATACTAACCAAGTCTGAAATGGCTTTTTTGATATATACTGCCTGAAAGTTCAGTACGAGATTTTCCTAAAGCACCATGAGATGATAAGTAAATATGACAAGGCTCTGAGATATACTCAATTGTTTAATATAATATAATGTATGTTTGGGCACCGATGCATTTTTTATGTATGTTTTTTTATGTATGTTTTTTTATGTATGTTTATTTTGAACTATTCAGTTCTTACTTTTAATATACCAGTATTTTTCTTAGCTGAACAAGGTAACATTCATGGAACTGAGTTTAATGGGTTACTGTATTTTTAAATGAAGGAAACATGTGATTATAGAGATCCTATCACAAGCTTTTGTTGGTTTTAAAAGTGATGTTCAAAGTTTTAGTTTGTGTAAAGAGTCTGAAGAAGCCTTTGAAAGCGCCTTACTGCTTGGAATAAACAATTTGCTAACTTACATGGATTTATTTGTTTGAATTTCTACTTTCATTTTATTGCTCATTGGAAAGTCACGCATCTTTTTGGACTGAGTTTTACTAGTGTTTTAGCGTGAGTATCCTACCTCAACTAACAGCAGCTCTGAGTTTTGGATTTGTGCAACTACTGCACATATAACTATTATATCCCATTTAGTTGCATGTGTCACTGTACAATATGTAATGTAACATCATATGCAAGGTATGTTTACACACATGCCCCATACTATAGTATGCTACCCTGTGTATGCACACATGTGCATACTCCATAGTATATCCTATGGTACTGGCGATTGTGTTAGCATGCACATTTCACCCTGTAGCTGTCATACAGTCATGGATGATGATCATACTGCTGTGTCACCCCTATATAGGTACCTCTGGTGTGCCGCAGAGACAGCAGGCCATTGCAGGTTGGACAGTTATCAGTATCAGGCATGTTAATGCACAGATCTATTCATCATGTGGCCAGTTAACACATGTACACATAATGTATGGTCCAGTCACGATATACAGGTCACATCTTTAATCAATCACACTGGCTACCCATGTGCAATACATACAAACTAAATGAAACACCGACAGAAAACCACAGAAACTGTCATTGCTAGATGTGTGGACAGCTGTGCATACAACGGTGGAGGTGTTGTTCAATGTAGGAATATGTACTATACATCAGAACTACACATGTGGGGTATGCAAACAATACTACACAGTGAGCTGGAGTATGGGCAGCCCACAGGATTCACCATTGTGTAATATGCCCCTGCAATGAGTGCACACATTGTGATGTGCCATCTGACGTGTCCATGACATGTAGTGGTCCGGCTGCAACAGTGCCTCACTATCCCATAAAACATGCCCCACATACCAAACATACAACTCTTTGTCTGCATAACCCTGTGGACAGTGGAGTATCTGACATCTATGGGTGTATGTCATATGGGACAACACAGACATGTGAGATAGATGGCCATCACAAACATTTGGCCAACATATGTCACACATGGCCATGGAGGATGGCCGGAGACATGTAGCAACACACAGTAGATGTGATGTGTATGTGTGTACACCCTGTTGTACATTGTCTACACATGGTCCAACTATAGCCTTTGTTGAATGGTTATACAGTAGATGTGGAACATTGGACATCCTAAAAGCCTGTGTACAGCTTGTGGAGGTGTCACTTAATTCGACCACATAAGATGTGTTGAACATCATGACTGTGTCACAGCATGGCAGTAGTCACCTGCACAGCATCCACATACATACACAGACATCACATCAGGCTACAGATACTGTACATTTCTCTTGCTGCTGTTGGACATCACTGTCAGCCGTGCACCTTCTGTGTGTGGTACATAAATGTCATGTGGGACATGGTGTATTGACAAGTCTGCCATGTGTGGACGCAGATGCCAGGCAGCTAAGAAATGTTAGCAGTTGTGCAGGGGTGTCATCTGTATGTCTTTCGGTGACCTGTCACACATGACACATCGTGGTTTAGTGTGTATACACCTCAGTGACATGGGTCACAATCCACAGCATTTATGTATTGTGTATGCACACAGTCATGGCTATGCACTGTGTGTGTATTCCACACTGTATAGCAATAGACACCTCATGATTCCATGCAATGGTACTGTGTCTGTACTTCACACTGTATAGCAATATAGACGCCTCATAATACCCTTCAATGGTCATGCACATCTGCTAAAAGTGCATTCTATCTGTAGGGCGTACAGACAACACTGCAATGTGACACCATTACACCGCTGTACATGTGTCAGGACATCATTGTGTCAAACATGTATGCATGTCAATGCACATGTCAGCAGATTACATGTTATACTACATGTTAATGTCAAGGACATATGCCTCACATCAGCCATGTGTACTGTTAACCTGTGCTGGTCCACATGGTGTATCACAGGGACGCATGCTTGCTACCATGATTGTGTGAAATGCATGGTTTCTGCTATGATGCATGCTTGCTGTTCTGTGCAACCCAGGGATGTATGATAACTACCACTATTAATGTCTGAGCTGCATAACGTCTGCTGTATCACATGCATGTTGCATGCCTTCTGTCAAATCACATGCATGGTGTATATGTGTGTGTGTGTGTGTGTGTGTGTGTGTGTGTGTGTGTGTGTGTGTGTGTGTGTGTGCGTCTGTGTGTGTGTGTCCCTATTGTAATGTAGAGTCTTTGTTTGCCTTCACAGGTGATGTAGATGCGTTATCCTCCTGCGGTCCATCTGATGTTAATGTCCCCACAGACTCTAGCAGTGATGATGAACATATGCTTGAGGTACAGGCAGGGTTTTCAGGGGCTGAATCTGTGCCATTGGTTGCCATTCCACCTATATCCCCCTCTTCCCCGCACGCAGTTCTCATGCCAACACATACCCCATCACCAGTGGCCATAGAGGAAGGACAGATAGCGTGTGTTAGCTTGGAACAGGAACGTGTGGTGGCTACGGAAGGTGTGTCTTCACACCATGTTGTCAGTCAAATGACTGCAGATGTGCCACACAGGCATGTGGCCAGTGCTGCTCGAAGGAGGACCTCTGGCCGACATGCACCTGCAGGACAGAGCGTAGCAGCTGGTGTCACCAGATGCATGTTTCAGACTGTAATGATGGCACAGGCATGTGCTGACCTGCAGAACAGAGAAGGGCAGAGGCTTCAGAGGGCTGCTATCCATTCTTTAAACAACAACATCCAGGCATTGGCAAATGCTCAACAGCATATAGCTGTAGTTTTGGACAGACGATTGGATGACATGGTTGGAATCCTTGACCGTGGCATAACAATCCGTGAGCGTGAGCTGTCTGTGCTGGAAAATCTGGTAGGAGTGAGGCGTAGGCCACGTGGACATAGGCCGGCTACACCACCTGGTGCAGGTATGTGAATGAGCTACCTCACATGCCCACTCCCATAGTGCCGGTATCAGCAGCAGTGCAGCTGGTGCTGCGCTGTCCACATCAGGACACAGCAGGCCATGCGGACATGGCTCTGAACGGTCCCAGCGGGGACACAGATCCAGTTGGACATATGTCATCGGACAGTACCCAATCTGTACCTCTGTCTGGTAGTGCCCGTGCAACCCCTGGCAGGCACAGGTCACGTGGCCGGATACAGTGAGCTGTAAATCCTGGTCTGTACAATCTGGAGCTGTCAATAATACCCCTGTGTAGGGTTGACACATGGCAGAACTGTGTGCACACATACACGCACACACCAGAAACATCTGTAGGGCACCACAACACTCACATGCATAACAACCACACATGGCCAATTAGATCACAGGCCCTAACCCACACACATGATGTCATCCACTGGTGCAGCCTAGGCCCCTGGCAAACATTATCACCCTGTGCATATGATGATGCCTGTGCCGCATCACTGTCATCCCCACCATCGGTGCAGGGGCATGCTCATATGGTCTGATGCACAGGGTGAACAGAATAGGGAGATAAGTGTATATTACAATTGTTGTGTACTATTGACATGCAGCAGACATACCATGTAGTACAGGTTTAGAATGCATTGTTTTATGTTCACAGTATGTGTCTTGGTAACAACAGTAACAGTATGTTGGTAATGATGCCCTGCTTCCCTCCTTAAGGTCTAATTGCATGTGCCATTAAGTACCAGTGTTTGCAGTTTCCCATGTGTAAATGTGGAGTACTCACAGGCATGTATGGCAATACCAGCATGCTATACGTAGCCTCAACCTCACTGTTAGAAAGGCTGACATTCCAAAGATGTCTACACATCTACTGATCCAGGAGCATGTGAGCTGTGTACTAAGCTACAGTGGCTAGAGATGTGACATCCATACCTGGTGACATCACAGGTACAGTTACATGGTGCGGGGGGATTACACAGCGGTCTAGCTGATGTCAAGGTTAGAGGCCAGTTGATAGCATGAGGCCTCACTGTGTAGCAGTAATACACATTCACATTACAGGATGAGAACACACAACTACACACAACTACACACAGACACGCACAGACACACAGGTATTAAGACACAGTAACACGCCCACACTCACAGGGTCAACGACACTATAACACACACACTTGATAGTGTTGAGGTGAGGACCACTGCCTATGTGGTAATCACCATGACAGTACTGTGCATCCACATGACTCGACACAGATAATGAACATGTACAGGTAGTCAGTAATGCCTAAGACCAATGGCATCAACAGGGTAGTAGATTGCATCACCTGGAGGGGTTAGGGGTCCTATCTGTTCACTATGGTAGCATGCATCCTCACTCCATGCACCAGACAGCCATACATACATACATACACACACACTGTGGAGTCCACAATTGAATTCACCTATGTCATGCACCTACAAATAGCTAACATGTGTGTGATACACACACCACCCTTGCCTATGTCTTGCTTTCTACACTGCAGTATGTACAAATCTCTACAACAGTGTACAGGGGTGTGTAACAATTGGGATGTATTCCCCACCATACGTGGCATATATGGACACACAAGCAAACACACATGGCAGTACTGTGAATCAAACACCTGCTATCTTATGATACGTCTGACAGACATAAAGCAGTATTGCCCGCATTACAATGTGTACAGACGCTACCTTTGGCAATTGTGCTGCTATATGCAAACGGGAGGACTTAAGTGTTACAGGTGTCTAGTGACTTACAGTCAGTGACACCCTGACCGCTGTGTAGGTTGTATGTCTTCACCTTCAATTAACAGAAACATAGCTTAGTGTTTGCACATGCTATGGTAAGACAGCTTATGACACACCTGTGAGCTGTCTTCAGCAAACATCCATCTACAAAGATGGCCCACCTCTTTATGTACACACATCCATCCATACCTGATGTACATCTTACCGTACCATCAGTATTTCACCATATACAGGTGTCAATGATGGGGTTGCATTGCAACTGCATGTTGTAGTAAGACACAGATGAACTGCAAACCTCAGCTACTGCACATGCATGGTAGCTGAATGCACACCACTACATGTACATGTGTGTAGGTCCTACATTCCTGTCATGTAGCCATGTTTGTATGCATTGCAATTGGTGGACATGTGTGATGACATACATGACACATAGACTGTTGTATGATATGATAGTTGTCATGGGCAACCAGTACAGAGGGAATGTTAACTCAGTCAACATTGCTATCACACCTTATGTACTGTTAGCATTCAACAGCCATGGACCTACCTTCCATGTGCATACATGTAATTGCTGTAGCTACTTGTCTGCACGAGGGACAGCAAAAGCTATGCAATGTACATATGTGTTGTGTGTGTTGGGGGCATGTACATATCCATGGCAGGTACATGTATGTCATATCCGAACATGAGTGTGTTTACTGGTGTACAGCAACAATTATCTCTTACAGCTGTATATGACCCAGGGCCCCTGTTATGTGTACAGCTGACCTGGTTATGAGCAGTGGTATTATTGCATTGCATAACACATGATGGAACCTTGTCAGCACATGGGTAGTCTGCACAGTTGCTGTAGAGCTAGGCACAGTCCACTGGTCATGAGTAACATGGTGTTGTACTAATGTATGGATGTGTGTTGCTGTTCCAAGGACATGGTGATGTCTGAGGGCTACATCCTAGAATGCGGCATTTGACATTGTGATCTGCACCTGACACATCTGTGATGGCTTTTGAGAGTGTACTGGTCAGTACATGTGAGTGGCCTTCATGTATGTGTGGACACTACCACCTAGAGCAGTCTGTAACGGTGTTATGGCCCACATGTCTATATCTGAGGTATACGGTGGTAGTGTTATTGTGCACAACTGAGCCTCATGCCAGGTGTTCCTCACTGCACAGATGTCAGTATTCCCCATTGTTGGATCTAGATTGGCAGCTGTGATTACAAACGCTACACATCTAGCACTATTTGGCATACTCATACAATGCAGTTGTCCTCTAGGTGTCAGGGTGTTTACCAGGTCTCAGGATATTCGTCTATGAATGGTAATATATGTGAAGTAGCCACTCCTGGCAGGACATCACCACAGGTGGTATTAGTGTGCCAGGTTTACATTGGTACAGCTAAGGTGATGGACAGCAGCAGACGTTGTGTAGAAGACCGGTGTCAGATATATGTAGTGCAGCGTTCATGCTAACAATGATGACAATTGACACACTGTCCCCCGGATTCACGAATCCTCCATGTAAGACTTAATAAGTCTTACTCAAAGGCTGCAGTTGAATGTTATGATGTCAGCATGCCATGAATATTCATGAGGGCATGCTAACTCAACCGTAAGTCTTACACGGACCGTGTAGGAAAGCAGGGGGCGTAGCCGACTGCCGAGCAGTCTAAATGTCCACGCCCCTGCAGGGTTTGGAAAAGTAAAATGAAATTACACAAGAGTGAGTCCACTCAAATGTCCTTGCACCCAACACCACACTCCCTGTCATTGTTAACCCCCATCACAGTTATAAAAAGTAAAACATTAATTTAATTTTTTTTTTTAATTCCCAAAATAGCTGCCCGTATTTGCCAGTGTGTGCACGGGTGTGCCCATTGCTTTATGGAAGAGCATAAAAAAGAATGTTTATGCAAATCACCCCAAATAGCAATAGCAAAATGGTAGAGTGTTCGCACAAAGAAGAGGCATTTACAGTTCGAGTCCCACCACTCCCCTTCTTATTTATGTTTTAAATCAGTATATGGAATAATACCTGACAAATATGATTAAATATTAGTAAAAAGCAGTGAAATGGCCAATGTATCAGTGAACAAAATATGTATTTTTAAAGGATCCTGATATATAATTGCTTGCAGTGAAGCAGAGCTTTACCCAGTGCAATAGAGTTGCCATAGTTTAATAGTGCTTTACCCAGTGCAGTAGAGGTGCCCAAAGTTTAAGAGCACTTTACCCAGCACAATAGAGTTGCCCAAAGTGTAAGAGCACTTTACCCAGCACAATAGAGTTGCCCAAAGTGTAAGAGTGCTTTACCCAGCACAATAGAGGTGCCCATAGTGAAATAGCACTTTAACCAGCGCAATGTGTTTGCATGGATGTGCGTGCCATGCCATCCAGGGCACCGTAGGGCACCATGGAGCAACATAGAGCAAAGTTGCTTAAACGCAGCCACACCCCCTAGCCTGTCTGGACAGTATGAAAATAAAATGAATGATAAGGTTTGAACCTAAACTCTGTGCATCATAATCAAAGTACGGAACCACTAAGCCATGACAACTTAGGAAAAACAGCCACTGTTAACATACATATACTTAGTAATGGTAGATTAACCATTACTAAGCAGGTCTGCAGTCAGCTGAGAATTTTCAAAAATGGCCAATCACAAAAAAGTGTGGGAAATGCGGCATATTTAAGCCCCATAGGCAGGAATACTCTCCATAACTGATTGTAGCTCACATCTGCAGTTAGAATGGCTGGTTCTGGAGAGGGTACATGCTTCCAAGCGCAACGTTGGGGCATTGAGGAGTCGAAATACATGGTTTGGCTCACTGTCCACCATCATGAGTCAAGACTCCTGCAGGGCCAGTTCCAAGGGACGGAGTACAAGGCAGAGGCTTGGAACCAATTAGCTCATGACCTCACCAGTGTCACAGGCGTTCCTCGGACTGGTAAGCAGGTCCGTCACCACCATGCAGACCTGAAGAGATGGAAGCAGGACCACCTGCACCAATGGATACAGGAGGCCCGTGGGATGCAGGATGCCTCACAACTGAGTAGGTAGCCATGGAATGCAGTATGTAAGAATTGATAATTGATTCTGTATAATGGATAGGTATGTCTCAATATCCCTTTATTTACTTTACAGCTGCAGGTGACCGTGCTGCGAATCAGCAAGCCTATGTAGATAGGCTGCTAAGGCTGTGCCACCAGGCAGGTTAGTGATTATTCTGCATGTACTGTTATATAAAATAGGGGAGAGAGCATGAAATAAAGTGTTGTAGTCCAATAATACAGCCATAAAATGACCTGAATAAGTCCTCTGCGTGTACTATCAGATAAAAAAGTCAGAGAGCCAGATAAAGAGTTTAGTAACCCATTAAGAAAGGTAACATATGTCCGGAATAATATCTCTGCAGGTACTGTCATATAAAATAAGTGAGTGAGCCTGAAAAAGAGTGTTCTAATCTATTATTAAAGGTACAATATGTCTTGAATATGTCTTCCATATGCACCATTATAACAAATAAAGGAGTAAGCCTGTGGAAAAGTGTGTAATGTCATTAATAAAGGTCTAAAACCTGGAGTGTGTCTGTGTCACTTAGTTTGAAATGTTGTTGTACCCTTGCATTATACAAATAGTACTGTTTTAAAAAGTGCTGGCAACCCAGAGTTGTGCAGTCCCATATAAAGTGGGTGATGGAAGTGCTAGTAGCTGTGAAGCATATATACAGTCCTCAACAGTAAGTTACTGGCTGGCATGCATAAGTAAATCTGGCACACGAGTAGCATGTTAATTTGTTCCCCAGAAATGTGAGTGTGTGTCAAAAATACAGGGTTCTGCACAAATTGAAGTGAAAATGTCATGTGAAAACATCCAGATATGTAGATAAAGAAATATAAATGCAATCAAGAAATATGTAGCAGTAACATCTGCATCTTGGACAGTTAGTATGTCAGATATAGGTCAGGCATATATTGAACTAGCCAAACCCATTACACAACCTAATGCATGGTGGCAAGTGTAATAATACATGGGGATATACACTTGCAGTCACTAGGAATGTAGTGTAGACTAAAAGTAATTATAAGATGTTAATCGAGTTTTTTTTCTACACCTTACTGTATGTGCATAAACCATGCAATTCCACACCTCAATGGGTATGTGTAATCTTAAATATTTGTTGGGACATATGTCCTATTGTTCTATAAATATTTGCATTCACGTTGATGCATGTGCCCTGTTCAAACACCACAATCATGGTGGAATGTTGCTACCAAACATCCCTGCATGCTGTTGGAATATCCACTGTCGTTCAATATATGCATGTGTTATGCTTGCTGTTCAACTGTTGGAACCTTGGTGTGTTGGGTTAATGGGAATATTACTGCATGCTGTTACAACTAATCTGGAATGCTGTTGTTTATGTTGTAATTAAACACACCTAATAACAGAACATATGGGAAGGCCGGTCCCAGTGGACCCACCTGTCCCTCCTCAGCTGGCGAGTGCACCTGGCACCAGCAGGTCCAGTGCCCAGCCTGGGCTCCCCTCTTCCATTGGTCCTGTGCCACCTTTGGGTGGAAGTGCTGCAGGGGATGGGGCTCATCCCCCCCATGCAAGCGTGGACAGAAAAGGGCCACCTGTCACCCATCGAAGGGTCCGGGCTGTGGTGCATAGGGAGATACAGCGTTCAGTCACTGATCCCCTACGCCAGCTCAAGGCAAGAGTGGCGCATTTCATGGGTGAGCCTGCCCATTCCATGCAGCCCCGAGGGTGGCTGTGCTGGGGGCTGCATAGAATGGGCAGGCTCACCCATGAAATGTGCCAGCTCGAGGCAAGAGTGGCGCATTTCATGGGTGAGCCTGCCCATTTTACGCAGCCCCCAGCACAGCCACCCTCGGGGCTATGAAGGTGTAGTGGTGACTGCCCATGGGTGGGGATCTCAGTTCCACTGTTACCATCTGTGGGCTCATGGGCTTGTGATTTCTAAGCATCCGCCCCCGTCACTTGTGTCCACCCACCCCATGTGTCATACACCGCTCCTGTATGTGCCTTGTCTGTCTTGTCTGTTTACCTCCCCAACCTACCTCCCTGAACATACCTACTTCCTCTACCTCACTTTCCACTTTCACCTGAAAAAAAAAAAGTGCAATCTCTACCCACAAAAAAATTACGCCCCATACATAGCTGCCCATTTCGCACACATGTCCATTGAACATGTAAACTGATAATTATAATTGGCAGTACAACATACTTTGTTGTCCTCACCCCTCTCCCAGGGGTGGAGGGTTTCAAATTTCATTCCAAATTTATTGCATATGCACAGCTGTTGCTGGTAAAGAAATGGGCAGCTATGGACCTTCCCTACACCCATCCTGCACATCCCGAGCTTGTTTACCTACTGTCTGTCCCTCTTTGTGCCCCCTTTTTCACCAATTTCCTATCTCCCCATTTTCTTTTCTTTAAAAGAAATTAGCGCGGGGGTTAGCGGGAGTAAGCACTTTTAAGCGGTAGTAAGCAGGTTTAAGTGAGTGTGCACATGTGTGCGCTTAGCTAAGCATCGCTAAGCATCACGCAAACCCACACAAACCCGCTTACAACTGCTTAAAAGTGCCTTAGTCACTCTATGGAAGGGCCCTTGTTCTGCTCAGCAGCAAAAGAAAAGACCTCTGCCAGTCTCGAACCCCAGACCATTGACAGAATAGACTGCACGAATTACCACTAAGCCACAGCAGATATACAAAGAACTTGGTGCTGAAATAAATATATCATGCATTACAATGAGGGAATGTAAATGGAAATTAGGAATAGTATAACACAAATCCTGTTCTGTTGGTCTTTACCAGCAGTTGTTGTGGAATTGCATGACATGACTGTGAAAAGAGAACCAGCCATCCAAGCAGGGAATAATGTTACATTAGCACTTTACAAACACCACACAGTATCAGACCAGGATAAATACTGGCAAAGATGAATAGGGAAGAGGCCAGACACCCCATCTGTGACTGCTTTACAGGGATGTCCCTGATTTGTAAACAAATGTTAGCTGTGCCCCACTGAATCACTCTGAAAAGTATTAACTTTAGGCAGACAAGTGTGGAATCACACGTAATGAATAATGCCAATAGGTGAGAGTAGACACTGATTGCATGTCAGAAAAGGTGTAGGTATACATATGCTCTGATTCCCAAGAAAGTCTCAACTGCAATATGTCTGTAATATAGTGCAGGTGTATCTCACTTATATGTACCTTTCACTGAGGCCATACAAATATATACCTGAGAGTATCTGAGGCCTGGCAGAGGCAGAAACACACAGGCATATCATCATTACTGCTGTTACACATTCTGCAAATAGCTTTGGAAGGAGTTCCACAGGCATGCCCTTATGTAGGAGTACAACACAGAAATATCACAGGATGTAGCCATGTACTGCTAGCAACCAACTGTGATAATGCCAATGTGTGAGTGCTGAAAAGACTGGTGTGGTGCACAAAGTATAATAGGCTAACCTCTAGCTACCATCTGGATGTGTCCACAGGTGGGAGCTACGCAGACAGACTACTTGCCTTGATAGACTAACAGGTACACAGCAACCCTGTATGTTCAGCAAGATAAACCTCACATGATAATAAAAAATGCTCTTTGCAGTTCTGCACCCCTACCCAAAGGTACAACACACCTGTGTATTCAGGCAAAAACCAGGGTGTAGGTAGGCATACTCAGCACTGAAATATGCCCAGTTGTGTTGAGCAGCCTGTGCTAATGTACACAAACAAACCGCAAACTGTTCAGAAGTGAGTAACGTAATAATTACAGTATAGCAGTTCACAAACACTGCATGTGCCACAGGAATACAGTGCAATAACCACATTTGTATGGCAGTTAAATGTCTAATTCAGAAAGAAAGTACATACTCCCATGTATCCTGTGTTAGCATTTGGAAAGGTGAGTACATGTCTACACTAAGAAGTGTGTACTGGAAGCAGCAATATTCAGGTTTGAGTACAACATGCATATCACTGGCTACAACCCTAGCTTCAGATAAGAGACATATACCAACCTTCTGACTGACACAACGGTGTCCAGAGCAAATAAGGTACAGGGAGATAGAGAGCAACAGCGAGAGAGAGACACAGACAGAGACACAGACAACAGAGGGAGAAACAGAGACAGAAACAGAAACAGAGGGAGAAAACCCAAAGCAAACAACCAAAAAAAAAAACCTACAAAACTGTAACAGACGGAGCAGGGAAATACAAAGGTAAGGTATGTAACACATATGCATGTGTTGGCATGTAGTATATGTTCCTGAAGAGTACTCTACACACTGCAAATCATCCATGTGTGGCAGCAGTACGTATCTATCTGTATCTGCACATGTGCATAGGGCAAGGGACATACTGCAACTGTTAGTGAAGGGTGGACAGATATCTGTCATTGAAGGTTGTTATGTGCGTATATCTATGTAGGTCATAGTGTGTGGCATAAAAAACAGCATGCAGTGCTGATATATGTAATGTGCTGGTTAAACGCTGTGGGACTGATTTAACAGATCTGCTGTGTTATAGCCAGTGAGGCCTGCTAAAGCTACATGGGCTGAGGACACCCACATGCATTCTGTGCAATATAATCACATAACTGTACATCCCACAAGTGTCGCATAAGTGATATCCCCACCATGAAAGGTGGGCTGTACATGTGCCTATATGTACATCTATGTGTACAGGAATGGATGTGTACATGTATGTGTATAGATATGTCTATATATATATATATATATATATATATATATATATATATATATATATATATATATAATAGAGAGAGAGAGACATGGGGCCATATGTACTGCAACAGGTATGTGGTGACCAAGGCATGGACTGTAGACAAGTGTTGATACTGCAGTGCCATTCCTCCTTTACAAAACACTGTACCCATTAACTACCACATAGGTAGAGATCGAACCAACACCAAAGGTGTGACAAGGGAACATGGGACACAGGTGGACATTAGCCACCTCTTTGATAACGACAGTGCCACACTAGACCTGTAATCTGTCTGTGTGGTATGTGTCATGACAACAGGTGTGTCATCTAGGGAAATATAGGTCAGTGTTCCACTCTACTCATCACAATGCCCTGCGTGGTATGTACCTCACATGACAACTACAGCAGGTGGAAAGGCCACAGACATTCCTCACAAAGGGTAATACTGGCCGCAAACAGATGCCCTATGCAGACTGACTCACAAAACCACATCTAGACTGTATTGCATACCGGCCACACAGAGGTGACCTCTGCTGGACATACAGAGGTATGTCACACCCATAGCTGGGTGACAACCACCATGGCAACATATCACAATCCCTCCGGGGTACACACTCTAGGGCCCTAAACCTCGCCAGCTCACTAAACAGCACATGCTGGAGGGATAGGTTCCTATCTCAGAGATATGCCATATACTGGAATAGACCACCTAGCAATAGCAAACAAGGCTCCTCATTAGCAGTTGTCATAAATACCCCTGATGATTGTTTGAGAGATTGGTAGTATACCCCAGGAACCCCCTCTGTGGTTCTGGTTGGCAGGGGCAAGTGAAATCAAATTACATGTGTGTCAAAGGCCAGGGTAGCATATGGCTAGGCTGCTGTAGGCCCTAGGGCCAATAGCATATTACCTACCTATGACACTATGCACTCACACATGTACTCAATGCAATACCTGCTATGTGAGGTTGAATAAGTATAATGCTGAGTGTGTGCAAGGTCTGTAAAGGTGTGATAGGTTAGTGTGAAGTTGTATCTGACATGGTAATGTCTATCCTAGCTGTGACGCCAGCAAAAGATGTGTATTGTACTGCTAGGTAGACATAGTAGTATGGTATACGATGTGATGTAGTTCCTTGTTGACGACCGTGGTATCTCATTGTAGACTAAAGCAATACATGTATGCTTAGTGAGTGGTACTGCTGGTGAATCCAACTCCCATATGAACTGTAGTACTACCTGAAGCTGTAGGCCTAAACAGCACAGTATGGTGTGTGTTCACATTGCTTGGAAACACTGTCTTGTGTGTTTCCTGTAGTCTGCACAGAGGACAAAACTCAGGCATAAGGGTGTGTAAGTAGTGGCACACAGTACTGTATGGTACACAGGGAATGCTCATCTGTGCTGGCATACAGTGGTGCATTGTATGTTTGTCTGATGTGTGTGTAATTATGCCTGTACCATAGCTGCAATCATATGTGTGTTACAGGGTATACATGTGTATCCAGCAACATATATACTCTGTTACAGCAGTATGCCACCTATAGTAACAACTGTACACATATGTTAGGCAGGGCTATGGCATCAATGACTAGGGTGGTTGACTGGTACTACTGTAACTGTACTTTACATTCATTGCTATGGATGACATCTCTGTTCATGCATTGGTGTGATATATACCCCTGTGTTGAGGTTGTGCATTGTGTCACAAACAGTGTGCCAGTTACTATTGTATAGTGGTGTGATATATAGAGTGTGCCAGGCACTGTTAGTCAGTTGTGGCCTGAGAACCAATAAGTGGTATTGAATGTGTGCAACCTCTGACAGACAAATGGATGGTATATATGTAAGTAAAGTGATATCTGTGGTTAAAGGTGTAAAGTGTGCCACAGGACTCGCTCACACATATTGTTCATATCTTTTTCAGCCAGATGGCCCACCAACGTAACCCATCATGCACAGCAGCAGACGAAGATAAGATTTTGCAAAGCCTGGTGCAGCAGTACACAATGCTGTTTTCCCGAAGCAGCCAGTACCAGCAGGAGCAGACTGCACTGTGGCAGGATCTTGTTCATCAGGTAAATGACATAGGCATGCATAACTGGACATATGAGCAGGTACGCCATCACTGCAGTGATTTAATTAGACATGTCCGGCGGCATGTGTCTGATATCCGAAGACAACAGCTTGCCACAGGTGGTGGGGTGGCCATTCATCCCCCCCCTCACCAGAGTGGAGGAGCTGCTCCTAAGCATGTTGGCTCCTGGACAACAACAGCAACTACCTCTGAC
This sequence comes from Protopterus annectens, assembly GCF_019279795.1. Lineage (NCBI taxonomy): Eukaryota > Metazoa > Chordata > Ceratodontiformes > Protopteridae > Protopterus > Protopterus annectens. Next base: position 915,325,588 of record NC_056725.1, on the reverse strand, counting down.
ATGTGTTGTCATGGAGGCCAGAGCCACCCAGCATGTCCACATGGAGTGAGCAGGTAACATGCCCTATCTGTAGACTACAGTTAACTGTATTGTTAGATTATGTCTACGTGAGATGTGTACTGTGTGTTTAGCAGTTGTGCTGCCTAGTGTTGTGCAATACTGATATTTGGAATATTATCTCTGCACCTGTGACTGTTGACTGTTGTTCTACTGTAGTTTAGCAGCCCCACTGTAGCAATGCCACAGTTGTGGCCACTGACGAACTCTCTCATATTCTCGTAGGTCCCTCTGGTGTGACAGCAGGGCAGATGATCCATGCTGGTGAGTGTGGTATAACTGCAATGTTGGTAATGAAATGTGCATGTCATAGGTGAGGTGTAGGCCATGTACAAGTAACACACCTATGCATAATGCATGCCGTGCATGTTTGCTGTAAGACATTGTACAGCTCAGTAATGTCAGTAGCTGCCTCAATGACATGCAATACACAGAGCATCAGACACAGTTGTGGCAACACCGTACTGCACATTGGATAGGCATAGTTGCTACAGCTGTACACAACATAACACATTTATCATACGCAGTACACAAAAACATGCTACATATGGTGTTACCACACACACGCTGTAAGGTCACACTTCAATATCCCACATGTCATCCACACACACATGATGTACCTCAGGGGTAGAGGCCTATCATGGGGCTGTGCAACACTCTTCAACACATAACACAGTCATGTTAGGCAATGCTCCCTATTTGGCACCTCACACACCCATGTACAAAGTGGCTGTGTAATTGGGAACATAGCCACGGTACTGCAGTTCAGGTACAGCATGCTAGGCGGTGGTCTGTCACACATTAGTAGCTGTGAGTGTCCACAAGATGCATGAAGATGATGGCATATGGTAATACACCCCATCCAGTTACAGTGACCACAGTACTACACATAGCAGTCATTGCTTTGCACCTCAATGTTGTGTGTGTGCAAACATATGCACCTATACACAATATGCATAGCATGTTGTGTGTGTGCTTACATATGCCAGTATACACAATATGCACAGCAGTCGCCATTTGTACAAAGTGTCACATATATGTCCTGGAATGCTATTGGGTGTATAGATCACCTGACACACATTGGGTATGTGTGGTGTTTAATATTGCAGTCATGTAGCATGCCATGTCATGGCTGGCACCAACATATCTGCAATATGTCCCACACTCACCATAACCACTGTACAATGGCCATGTTGAGCATTGGGATTCCTTCACATCTACATGCACCACTCATCCCGTGTATGTACATAGCATGCATGTGCTACACCTGTGCCCACTATTATCTGCTATGGACACAGACACTGTAATCACACATGGCAATCTATGTGTCACACAGATAACACATGCAGCCATGGTATGTATACCTGTCAGTGATGGTGCACAGGACATTGCAGAGCTGATAATACATGCCAGCAATGTTGTGTCCATGTACACATTGTGTTCCAGGGTGTAGCCAATCATTGAACAACTACACACATGCATCAAAGTCATGTGTAATGTCATTAAATAGGGCCGTTTACACTTGCACTGCATGGTCTTGAGCAACACATATTCTGCATGCTGACACGTGTGAGGTGACTGTTTGCCTTGTGATACCGTCACCCACCTTCACCCACTATTGAGTATGTGTTGGATTGCTGGTGTGTGTGTGTGTATGTGCTGTAGTGAGGAGTGTATTTGTGTGCATGTGTGCATGTGTTCATGTGTTCATGTGTGCATGTGTTCACGTGTGCATGTGTGCATGTGTTCATGTGTGTATGTGTGCATGTGTTCATGTGTGCATGTGTTCATGTGTGCATGTGTGCATGTGTGCCAACATCATGTACAGATTGTAAAGTGGGTTTCCTGCCTTCCTCTCACAGGTGCTGAGTTTGGGGTGGATGAAAGCAGCAGGGAACCTGAAGTCACTGCCACTAATAGTGGAGATGATGAGATATGTATTCTGGCACAGGAAGGTTTGACAGGGTCTGTCGTTGATCCGCCAATCAACAGTACACAGCGTTCAACCACATCTATGTGCACACTCATACTGCCAATACATCCCTCATCACCAATGGCCTTAGCCGAGGGACAGCATACAGTTGGCATTGACCAGGAGAGTGTGGTACCCATGGCACTTGCATCCCCTTACAGCAGCCATAGCCAGATTCCTGGAATGGTACCACATAGGTGGATATCCAGTGGATCTCGGGGGAGCACCATTGGTCATATTGCTCCTGGCAGACGTGCCCTCAGAGGTATTACAACCTCCAGTATGTTCTGGGCTATAATGCAGGCACAGGCACATATGGAATGGTACACCAGACAGGGACTAAGGGTGCAGAGGGCCCATTACAATGCTATCAATGACAGCATCCGTGACCTTGCCGGTGTCTTCCGGAATTACACCGAGGTCATTGATAGATGGAGGGAGACATTAGATGCCCTCCACAATGTGTTTTCCATGAGCCAGGACCATATGGGACAGTTGAGACGTCGACGTGAACGCATGCCAGCAACAGCTGGCAGTCGTCGCGGATGGCACACAGATCACAGCCGCTCCCGTAGTGGCAGTACCAGCCCCAGCAATGCTGGGGCTGGCCTGTCCATTGACCGTCCTTGTAGACCATGTGCACATGGCTCTGGCCAGTCCCAGCAGGGACATGGGTCCAGTCATCATACCTCTGCCTGTGATGATAGTACCCAGTCAGGGTCGGTACCCGATACTGCCCATAGCACCCCTGCCAGGTACAGGTACCGTGTCCGTGGCCAGAGACAGTGATCTGTACAGCCTCGCAGGTAAAGTCTGTGGCTGTCCCACAACCTCCCGTATATGGCAGCCACATGGTGGAGCTATGTGCATGCAGACACACACACATTAACCAAACAACTAGGGCTCACACATACACACACATTACATCAACATTGGCCCATGCAGTACTGTTGTCCCACACAAACAAACACACACACACACACACACACACACACACACACACACACACAGACACACACACACACACACACACACACACACACACACACACACACACACACACACACACACACACACACACAGACATGTCGATTGGATGGGTCAATGCCAGGCTCTGGCAAACCAACAGCACACCCTGTGCATATGATGACACCTGTGCCACCTCCTGTCATCTGTAATATTGATGCAGGAACAGGCTAACATGGTTCTGATGCACAGGGTGACATTATAGCAGTGTAGCAATATTAGCAAGTTGTCAACAGGAAAGTGTAATGATATCCTTGTAGGTATATCTGAGCAGGCATTATGCATCACAGCTCTGATTGTCAATGTAGCATTGTTTACACCAGTGTTAGGTCTGAGTATGTATTGTCCAGCCATGTGCCACTTGGCTGAAGTGTACAGTGTTGCCAGCACGTGTAAGTGAGTGGACAGTACGTGTGTGATGTGTGCATTACAGATTAGCAGGTGTACATCTATGAACATGGTGGGTGCGCACTCTCTGCATGTACGTGCAAAGTGGACACATGGGACATGTGACATACCCTGTTGTACACATTGTTAACATCTCATAGTATCTTTTGATGGCCAGTATGCATTCTACTACAGATATGTACTAACATGGGTACACATGTGTGTATGACATGGGTTGACACTATGCTGTGGGTGATACTGTTAATATCTGCCAATGATTTGCAGTCTGGTAGTATACACAACCTCAACAGCATGACTATAACCAATCATTAGATGATGTCCTGACAAATGACACACAGTTGTAGGGAACTCAGTAACAGTTGGATCCTTCCGGTACTATACTATAACAGTAACCAGTGCATTTGACCGCCACCCATTCCTGGGACCACACATGTTTGACATATAGCCCTCTTAGGTACATGCAAACACACTAGGGATATGTCCATCCACATCTGGAAATGCATGCATTGGCCTACAATGCATTCCCTGGATGGGACGCATATCCTACACAAGGGTATCATACAGACAGATACCTGTTGTCCAATACATGCTGTATAGCAGTAAGCTGACTATGGCATAGTCATCCACATTTACTATACATGCTATCCCGACAGTACCACATAGGTGGTAGCCCTCAACATGTATGTTGGGTACCAATGTGTACATACAGCTACGTGTTATGTCATCTGTCCCTTGGTATCCACATATCCATAGATATTGTGGAGTCCCTCGGTGTGTCACATAAGACATTAGGGGCCTGAATGCAAATCCACAGGGCTGTTGTACACCTCTAATGGCTGTCCATTATTGCCAGTCGTTGTTGTGTATGAACATGTCAGACATATACCCCAGGCATGTACCCTCACTCACAGTACTCTATATTAACTGCCATGGGTGGGTGTGGCACAGATGACCTTGGCCACAGATCACTACAGTGGCCGGGCTTGTCACATACATACATATGTGACCTACGATCTGAGAAGCAGCGGCACAATCTGTCAAAGGAAACAGATGTATTCATGTATATGCAGGCTTCACACCTATGTACTGATTGAGGTCACATGTACACATATTTATTTGCCACGCAGATACCTGATGTGTGCAGTGCACATACTGTTTTAATCATGATATGTTATATCATAGTAAAAGCAAAACCCACACTGCATTTTCCAACTGTGTTACTCACACACACAGCAATTGCTGGATTCAAATCCCTACCTAACTATGTTATGATACTAGAGAGATACGCATTAACACGGCACGCTATATGCTTTACTTGTAGGTGTTTCTTCTCCTGCTATATTTGTAGGATGCTGACATCATCAGACTTTCCAAAGAGAACTGTACCTCTTTTAATGTGTTTTCCCAGTCTCCAAAAAGGGCACTGCTTGCAAAGGAAATCACACACTCCCCGCATTTGAAGGATTTAAACCCCTACCTAACGATGTTATGATACTAGAGAGATGCGCATTAACACGGCACACTATATGTTTTCTGGGTGTTTTTTGTTCTCCTGCTATATTTGTTGGATGCTGACATCATCAGACTTTCCAAAGAGGAATGTGCCTCTTTTAATGTGTTTTCCCAGTCTCCAAAAAGGACACTCCTTTCACATGAAATCACACACATACCCCCACACACACTGCCAGTGTTTGCAGGAATCAAACCCCTACCTAATTATGTTATGATACTAGAACAATTTGCATTAACATGGTGCGCTATATGCTTTACTGTGTGTTTTCTGTTCTCCTGCTATATTTGTAGGATGCTGTCATCATCAGACTTTCCAAAGAGGAATGTACCTCTTTTAATGTGTTTTCCCAGTCTCCAAAAAGGGAACTCCTCTCATAGGAAATCACACGCATCCCCCCAAACACATACTGTCAGCATTTGCAGGATTCAACCCCTACCTACCTATGTTATGATACTAGAGAGATATGCATTAACACGGCACGCTATATGCTTTACTGGGTGGTTTCTCTTCTCCTGCTATATTTGTAGGATGCTGACATCATCAGACTTTCCAAAGAGGAATGTGCCTCTTTTAATGTGTTTTCCCAGTCTCCAAAAAGGGCACTCCTCTCAAAAGAAATCTCACACACACACACTGGCAGTGTTTGCAGGATTTAAACCCCTACCTAGCTACATTATGATACTAGAGAGATACGCATTAACACGGCACACTATATGCTTTCTTTGGTGGCTTCTTTTCTCCTGCTATATTTGTAGGATGCTGACATCATCAGACTGGACATGGTAATGTGTGTACACTTTTTTTATGCAATCCCAGGAATGAGCCATGTGGGTCAGCAGGTGTCAGCAGCTTGAACAGGACCCCATAATTCTTACCTTGTGTGATCTATCTGTGGACACATTGACATTCCTTCATATGGCAACACATATTTATGCACAGATTGTTGGTTTTGTGCATACATGTGTCTGGGATGTTGATAAAGGGCTATTCAAAGTCTATGTGGGACATGTGTAGCTCTGTTCAGTGATGTATGTCCTGGGTGGCTACCTTGCAAACAGTCTAGCATGTTTGGGAACCATGATCTGCACATGAACATACCACAGTTGGTAGGGTTGTGTGTTTGTCAGCTTGCAATAGCTCTGTTTATGACTTCAACCATGATGGACTCCATGGCCTTGCAGATCAGACTTCATAGGCTTACTGGACTATACTTCCCATGGTGTGTTATGCACCAACAATTGTGGGGAGTGCCATATGTTGCTGTAACACATTCAAAAGTTCCATATCCTGTGGAGAGGGTGAGGCTCAACAGACTGTTCAGGTGCAGGATCTGTTTGTTCTGTAGTTCATGCATGACACATATTGGGAAACAATGTAATCCAATTGCTGCCATGCTTTTGGCTTTGGGGGGAGCTGTTCAGCCATTCTACATGTGATATCTCCTGGTATGATGACAGGGACTATCGTCAGTGGGAGGTGGGTATGTATATATGGGCCTGTCTGACAGGATGTCGGCATTGTCAGTCAGGTACAGTTGGCCCTGACTCAGGACATATATGAGTGTACATTGCTATTTATGACATAGCTGCAGGAGGTGTCATGATTCAGTCTGGACTCCTTCTCAGCTACTCTTTACAAAACACCAACAAACCTGAGCACTAATCCCTGTTATACTCTTTTACACACTTAACACCCTACTGATCTTTTGTGGTCAGGCTACGGAGTATGTCATCATAATGTCCTGGCATGTCCAGGGGTCGGTTTCTTGTGTACTCTCCAGTCCAGCTAGTGAATATTGTGGTTTTGACACAATGTCACATCTGCCTCATGTACACAGACAACCGTCTCCTCCTCCCAACAAACTCAGATATATGTGAGAGATGCAACAATATTGACATACAGGAGGCTGAGCTCTCTCGACCCATGACTGGCATAGTCTATCAGGTGGTGAAGGTAACCACACACACCACATATCAGTCTCACATAAACCTATAATGACAGCAATCAAACCACATTATCACACATAAACATACTCGGAGGCTCTACATAAACTCTGCCTAAGCAGTGGAGACCTCCAAAGCAAACACAAAAAGCTGCTACCCCACTACAATAACCACATATCACATAGTTCACAATGTCAGTGTGCCACACAGTCACTGCCCTTCAGCCTAAACAACACACCTAATACACTTGTAATAGGTGACACTTATTGTCAGACACACTGACGTCCCACTCACCAGGCCAAACAAGGGAATAGTCACTTTGAGCTGTCTCTCAGGTGCCAGGATCCGCAACATAACATATGCACTCAGGTCACTCCAAAGCAAGTACAGGACTGGCTCCATCATTGTCCATGCTGGTGTGTACAACCTCAGACGTTCCTCCCTGGACCACATGACATGATACATAGAGGAACTCCCTGATCATGTAGCCCAGGCCAGTATGACCCTGAGGTTGTCTAGCATCTTAGACTCACCAAGTATGATGTCTCAGTGTACCAACAAACTGATCATGTTTAACAGTTGGCTAACATATTGGTGTTATTCAAAGGGGATACAGTGTCTGTCAGCCTGGGGTGACATGCTTGACATGCCACGTATCTTCCCTATGGACAGCTTGCACCTGTCACCCTTGGACTTTCAAATACTGGCTAAGGCACTTGCTACCACCAAACTGCCTTTTTTAAGCGGGGCTCAAAAGACAAACCCACCTCCTTAGACATTACAGAGTACATGACACTGAGGGTAATGCTGCTCAACACCAGATGTGTTACCCTCAAATTGCGCCCACTCAGGAATCTCCTCAGTATGGACAATAGCGATATCTGTGCACTAACAGACACCTGGTTCAGGCTGCCAAATGCACACCAGCACTAACAGGTTATGTTTCATATCATGCTTTCTGACCACAAAACTCGGAATGGCCAACACAAATAGGGGGAGTATCCATATACATCACAGATACACATACCTCCGGGTTGGTCGCACTGCACAAAGCATCACAGGCCATACATATGCACCTAACATTGTGCAAATCTGCCTTTTGGTTTGTTGCCTGCTACAGACCACCCTCCCAAACTCAGGAACCACACTCGGCTTTCCTGGGAACACTGGACAATATGAAGGCTTCCCCAAACACCATTATATTGGGTGACTTCAAATACCCACACATTGAGTGGGGATAGTACTCAGGCCCCAACACCCTTGCCAAACAGTTCCTACTATTTGTAAACTCATATGCTATGGCACAACCGGTCACCACACCCACAAGAGGGGACAACATATTCAACATGATCATCACCAACATGGGGACTCTATGTTCCACACCTGAGATATACCCCTCATTGGTAAGGTCAGAACATACATTTATCTCACTGGACATCCATATCCTGTCCTTACACCCATCCTGGGTAATCTTGGTGAACTTCTCAAAAGCAAATGTCACACTTCTCCAAACCAAGGTGGTATCCTTCAGAGACCCTGGGACAGTGGTAAGTATGGCTCAGACTGCTGAATCCTTTACATACACATTCTATGGACACCTACTGGACTGCATGGATCGTGCAATCCCAAATAACAACTGGACTCATTCATCCAATGGCAGGGGACCTGTTTGGTAGACCCTGGCCATTAATAAGCTATACAACAAAAGGAGGATGCTAGTACATGATAGATCACAATTCAAGACAGGGAAGGCATCTGTGATCTGTACTAGCAGACAGCTACAATCACTCGTGTATTTATGTCAGGCCCACTTCAAACGGACAATTTCACCAGACACATAGGACACTCACAAGGCCTTCTTCAGTTAATTCAGGTACTTGGGTGGACACTCACTGATATGCTATGAGTTACTACATACTGACTAAACATACCCTGAACCCACAGACATTGCCAACATCCTGGCAAACAGGTTCAGTGCAGATGTCTCCCCCCCCCACCCCTCCTAAGGAGCTACTGTCCATCCCAACAGAGTGTAACCTCCCTGACATCACAAATAAACAGGTGAGTGCTGCCCTCCCCACAGCGGACAACACAGCATCAATGGGACCAGACGGTGTCCCGGCCTGCGTCTTACACGGGCTTCATGATAGACATAACCCTCACATTACATCACTGTTCAATATCAGAGTTACTGCAGGATATGTACCCACAGAATGGTGTACAGCAATAGTGGTCCCGCTCCACAGAGTTGCTGCTACAACGGACCACAGACAATATCAGCCAATAAGGCTAACTAGCCTGTTCTGCAAAGCTATGGAGCATATTGTAATGGGACTCATGCACATAGACATCGGGAACCTACAGACACTGGGTCCTACACATTTCAGCGTTGTTGTGGGCAGATCTTGCCTCATGGACCTGTTCGTATTCTTTAAACAGTTACCAGGTCCATCAGTGTAGGGACAGTTGTCTACACAGCCTGCCTGGACCTTGCACGACCCTTCAACACAATACCCCACTCGGCCATTATGCATAGGCTCACCGGCATCGATATCGACACATATCTCACACGATGGATTGCTACCTGGATCAGGGATAGCACTCACATGCTCAGTATTGCAGGTGCCATGTCTGACTATACACCAGTTACACATGGCATCCCACAAGGCTCAGTCCTGGGACCTCTCTTGTTCAGTATATATTTGTGTGACGTACAGGCTAACACAGGAGGAATATGGCTGACCATGTTCACAGATGACTGCAAACTGGGTGCCATAATCAACTCTCCAGCTGGCACATGCATACTTAAACAGGGTCTCACAGAGATAGGATGAGTGATGCCAGAGCCATGGCCTACAGCTAAATGCCATTAGTTGCATAGTCATCCCCTTTGGGAATAACAACATACCCACACATTACCGCATAGGTAGTAATCCATTACATACGGTAGTAGTTGTTAGGGGTTTGGGGTCATATGAAATATGTACTAAATGATAGCTAAGCGATGTATAGAAAATATAGAATGAATATCACTTTAAATTTATGTTAAAATGTTGGTGCCAAAAAGTCTATAAAATGTATTATACTATGTTAGTATGCGATTCTGAAGAAGTCCATGATTGAGTGGATGAAAGCGCTTAATCGCAATACACTTTGCAACTGCTTTTAATTGAGCTGCACGGGATTTTCGGAGTGATTTTCATGTTTTGTTATTTTTCATTCAGCTGGTTGTGTTAAATTAAAGGGTGTATTATAGCTTCACTGGTCCTTGGCGTATTTCTCTTGGTTTACGTGAATTGGATTGGTTTGCTGCATTTACGTTACACATTTGGGTTTGGGGACATGACTTGTTCGTACTTTCGCCTTTGACAATCACATTGCCAAAGTGGTTAGACAGAACTTCTATACAGCCCACCTTATCCCATATGGTTTCACATGTTGCTCAAGTGAGGTCATTGTGCCCCTATACTCATCACGACCATGCTTGGTTACAATGCCACATTTGGGATGTACCTTACCCGACACCTGCAGCAACTGTAATGGCCACAAATGTTCCTCAACAAGCAGATGTAGGGACTCACATGGATGCCCTGCACAGTTCAGATACAGTAACTCCAGCCCTACTCAGTTGCTTACCACATACTCGGATGTGTTGTGTGCCTGTAGTTTAAGGAAATATCTGACCCAGATTTAATGGACATGCTCCACCTCAGGATATCTGACTCCCTTGGAGCTACACACTCCAGGGACATATACCTCAGCACAGATGTTAATAGGACATGCTGGAGGGACAGATTCTTATCCTAGAGGCTCCACTCTCTCCGGACTGTAATCCCGGTTTTGCATGAGTAGAGCCACCCACTGATCAATCTTGACAAGTGGATGGGTGATCGTACGTTTACCCATGGGATATCTTCTGGGTCCCTGCTAGATAGAGGCACAATACACTAAACGTAAATGGGCTATCTTGTGTGACCTACTATTCACAGGCACAGTGTTCTATTTTGACAGGGTTGCGAAAGCCAAACACACTCTGGCTAGGCTTGTACATGCCCTAGGGCAGATAGCCTAGTATCAACCTCTGAACCTATGATAATGTTCAGGATACACAATGTTTATTGCTGATACTGTTTGCAGGTTTTATCGTCTTTGCTTTCCCACTTTCTATGAATAACTTAGGTATCTGCAGAACATATTTGATTATGACAGGGTTCCACTATATTATATATGTGTCTGTTGTCATATAACTGTGTGCACAGGGCAGATTGCTGGATAGTGAGAGGTTCCTGGGTTAACACATGCAACTGCCTGATATGTGTGGCCCACTGCTGTACTCTGACATGGCCTAAGTGTGTGAGCATGCCCAGTTCAGACTGTCAGTGTTCTGTTGCCTGACATTTGTCTCATTTATCCAAGTGTGTGAGCATGCCCAGTGTGACCTTTCAGTATGTTGCTGTCTGAGGTCCACTACATTTGTTGATGTATGTGTACATGTCCAATATTAACATTTCTACTGTGTGTGTTGAAAGTCTGGTTCTATTCTTACTGGGGGACTCACCTTTGTGTCATAACTCGACAGGGATTATGCTATGCCTGCAGGGTTTCCATGGAATACTTTGCATAGACTTATCAACATTTCTTCATACAAGTTGACCACTGCAATACTGTCATGGTTTAGTGGTTCAGTACTATGACTATAGTGCAGAGTATCCTGGGTTTAAGGCCCATCACTGCTTTATATTTTCATACTGAGCAGACCAGACTGCTTAAGGGCCAGTAGAGCAAGTATGAGCATGTTGGCTTTTGTTCAGCTATGCCCTACTTCAACCCAGCTTGTCCAACATTGCTCAATATTAACCAACATTGCTGGACGTTAGCCAATATTACTCAACACTGACCACAGTTGTGCTAGTTGGTGTGTGCGAATTTCTTTACATATACTACATGGTGGTAAATGCTGTTTAGCACTGCTTTATATTGCTTAACACATGACAATCATGCCTCAGGTGGTGCTGTAGGGCTGGCTATGTCAGATGCACATACTACACTCCCTATACATGTTTGAAAGCAGGTAGTGTCAACTTAGACATCCCTTTTACTATATGTGCGAGTCAGAGAGAGGTATCATTTCCAGAGTTCCTACTGAGCCAGTGTATGTGCTATGTGTTGCCTCTTTGCCAAGGCCAAAGCATACTGGGCACACCTCCTTCTGCCTACTGGGGCAGGCTCAGGTTGTTCCTCCTCCGAGTCACGCTCTGCCTGTGATGGCCTTGGCAATGGTGGGGGGCTATTTGGCCCAAGCCTATACTGGTCCTGCTGCAGCTGTTTTCACAGGATCATATTATGTAGCATAGCACATACCATGAAAATTTGGGTACATGTGGTTGGTGAGTACTGCAAGGCTCCACCAGATGTGTCCAGGCACCGGAACTGTGACTTGAGCAGCCCAAACACATGCTCGATTACATTTCGTGTTTGTGCGTGTGCCTCATTATGGCATTCCTGTTCAGGTGTGTGTGTTTCTGATGGGTGTCATCAGCCATGGCTCCAGTGCATAGCCAGCATCCCCCACTAGGTGACCATGTGGGATGTCCCCATTGGTAAATGTCTGTTACAGCTGCGTCAGATGCCAGATATGGGAATCATGGTAGCTTCCAGGGCAGCCAGCACACACATATTCAGTATTATGCCCTGGGCATTACACATGACCTGGCAGTTGATGGAGGGGAAGCCCTTGTGGTTGAAGTAGACCCTACCCCGCTCAACGGCTGGTGCATTGATGCATATGTGCGTGCAGTCTATTGCACCCACTACTTCAGGGTATTCCACTATTTGCTGGAAGAGATGCATATTGCTGGCCAATACCTCACGGGAATTGGGGAAATATACATGATTACCGGCATGTGCTGACATGGCATCCAGGAACTGGTGCAGTACCCTGGATGCTGATGCCTGTGATATCCCCATCATATCACCAGTTGGTCTCTGGAAGGTACCTGTTGCTAATATTCTTAGGCCAGCACATACCTTGGTTTCCACTGGGATGGGTTCCCCTCTATTGGTTCTGTGTGTGAGGCATGGCCTGCACAGCTTAACAATTTGCTGCAAGAGGTCTCTGTCCACTCTGTAGCGCTCCACTATCTCCAGCTCATGTAGCCCCTGATAGGTTACCCTGGACCTGTACACTCTTCTCCGTCTCCTCACTGTGGGTTGTCCAGCAGCATTTGCATTATCACCACCCTCAGCATGTTGCATATGTCGCCTTATAACAGCAATGGCAGCCCCTAACATTTTTTGTCTCAGTAAAGCTTTTTCAGTTTTCACTTCTGTTAGCTTAGTGCAGTGTTGCAGTGTCTCTTGACAGAAACATAATGACTGTTGTTTGCAGAGTTTTAAGTGCTGGGCTGGGCTGGGCTACTGTACTGCCTGTGTAATTGCCTGATTCTGATTGTTTTCACCTGCTAGCTCTGCTAGTACTCCCTGGTAACTTCCTACTATTTGGTGTGCTTCCTTTTTCCTTTCTGTTTCCTCAGGGGGGAGTGCCGTGCACACAAGCGCAAACACGTGCACAGCAGCTAACATGCAGGCACACATGCTTACACGGACTAAAACTTGCTTATTCTTGTTAAAACGCGCGCACACCGGCAAAAACACGTTTACAACTGTTTACACAGCCTTACATATGCTTACTCAGCTTACACGCATGCACACACGCTTACACGCGCGCACACTCTCTTACTCGGGTTTACTGGGGTGCACACACGTGCATGCATGCTCAGCAAGAAACTTTGGTGTTATCCATGGCACACACCTTCAATTTCTTTAATTTACCTAGCCTAACTGTTGACACACCTCTTTCATAGGTTCATAGGTTCATAGGTTCATACTAGGCTATCTGCCCAAGGGCATTTATAAGCCTAGCCCATAGTTATGTAGCTTCACCCCCTTTAGTTTGAATAAAAACTATGCCTATCATTTTCTGTGCCTCTGTCAAGCAGTGACACTGAAGTAATCCTGGGGTATATCTGCGATCTCCCATCCATTGGTCAAGATTCCTCTTGAACAAGGCCAGCGAGGTGCTCTGCCTCACATGTACCGGGATTTTGTTCCACAGCATAGAGTCTCTGGGTAATGAATCTGTCCTTCCAGCATGTTCTATTTATAACTGTTTAAGTCTCCTTGTGGTTCTGAGGGATCTAGATTTTTGAGGTGAAGCATATTCATCAAATCTGGGTTTGACATGGCCTTATATGTCAGGCACAGGTCACCTCTGAGCAAGCGGTATGAGACTGAATAGAGCTGGAGTTCTTTCAGTCGGGCAGCATAAGACATATTTTTGAGACCCTTTATCCTTTTGGTGAGGAACTTTTGGGGCCTTTCAAGCTGCAGCAGGTTTCTGGTCAGATACATTCGAGCGGGCATTGTACTCAATCATAGGTCTAATGAGTGATGAGTACAGGGGATGATGACCTCCTTGATCTAGATGTGAATCCCTTCATGATCAGGTGGGCGATATAGAAGGTTTTCCTAACTACTTTAGCAACATGAGTGTCAAACGAAGGCTACTGTCAACTTGGGTCCCCAGATCCCTGATGACTTTTTCTGTGCTCAGTGGATTGCCACCTATATGGTAGCTAGTAACCTTGTTTTTGAAGGGTATGACTATGCATTTTTGGCGTTTAACTTCAGGCCATGGCTCTGGCACCAGTTATCCATTTCTGTGAGGCCCTTCTGGAGGATATCTGTGTCAGATGTGTTTTCGACTATGGCCCAGTTTGCAGTCATCTGCAAACTTTGTCCTCCTGTGTTTGCTTGTACTTCAGAAAGTAGATGCAGTTCTGCTGTTTTGGTAAATTTTTGGATCAGAGCCTCCTAGCATGTCTTTGTGTATGTGTATGATTTAAATGTATGGTACCATTGTTCAGGTACATGAGGCAATTTAATAAGAGTGCTTTATCAAGGTGCATGTACTGTAGGAGTGGAATCAAGTAGAGATTAATTTCAGTTATAGGATATGCTGGTTAGAATAGTTAACCTTGTTTAACCTGTTTTATAGCAGGGGGCTGAAGGGGAGCTAGAATTGGCCCAAAATAGTTTCTGGCTGAAACTTCACCAAATCGACAAAGGCAATGGATCAGTAACAGGCAAGAAACTTGTGTTATCCACGGCACACACCTTCAATTTCTTTAATTTACCTAGACTAACTGTTGACAAACCTCCAGCTTGCACTGTGTGCAAAGACAAAGTTGTAAATATCAGCTAACACATACCACTGTGCTCCAATGAGCTTCACATCTTTCATACATACTCCCCTCGTGATGTCACCTATCTTCTACTCTGTTACTCCCCTTATCCTACTCCTAAACTCCACTGACTGTGCTCATTTGCTATGTAAACTTGCGATTCACTATCCTAACCCTCATTTGCATAGGATTACCTACTAATGCTTGGTTACATCTCTTAAACTGAGCTTCCCCCCTTAGCAACCTCAACTCGGTGGCAATGTTGTCTTCAGCCTGCCATTTACTTGCATTGTAAATTCATATCAGCAATAAAATCCACATTTGTGGATCTTAATTATTGATTTTCTCGTTTTTAGGGTGCAGATCGTTTGTGCGGCGCTGCGCTACGCTTAAACCCCGGCGATCGGGATGAAAAAAAAAGTTATTTTATATTTATTTTGCATCACTTCACATTGCCAATAGCCGTATTTTTGGCTATTGGCATGCTTCCTCCTGTAAATGCATCCTTTTTTTGGAGCTGTCACGGCTCCGTTTTGCTATTTGCAGAACCGTACTCAGTTGTCAACTGAGTACATTTCTGCAAATAACACTACTCCTACTCGGATAGGTTCAGGTTTCCTAGATCGCAAATTTACCTCATTTGCATAGCTTTCACCTGCAGTTGAGGTAATTTGCATATCCAAGCTCTGTCCGTGTAGGAATAGTTTTGAGAGCTCTGTTGCACGCCCCTACCGGCTGTTCCTGGATCACTTGGCGGACATGTTGGCTGCATGGAGTCTTACTGTACTCTTAGACTCCATGCAAGCCTTTGTGAATCCAGCCCTGTGCCCTTCCATGTTTAGAATCAGAGTGCATACAAGACAGCCCTTCACTACTAAGTGTGTGAGCATGCCCAGTACGCTGTTGTGTAGATGGACACATAGTGCATTCGAAACGGACATGTGCTACTAAGTGTGTGAGCATGCCCAGTGACACCTTGTGTCGGTTGTGTGCATCTATGTGTATGGGCATGACCACTGTAATCCTGTATAGTGATAGTGGTCATCCAGGCAATAGACGGCCATACCTCACTTCAGGATGGATTCCTACATTGAACACACTGGTTCACAGGTATGTTCACCGTAACTGCCAGCATCCATGTCAATCTCCACATTCCTAGAAGGTCATATTGATGTCTTGAAAGGTGTAGTGTCTGTGGCACATCTTGTATCTATGTAGTGTTGTAATAGTGGTCCGTAGATAGGCAGTTGTCCAGCTCACACCACTGGAGTGTGTTTGTCCCTGTCTGCCTTGGGACAGGAATATGCTTTTAGACTTCTCACACTCCATACAATCCCTATCGACATCTATTCCATTGCTGATGATGTCACCCACCTAGAAGTATGCCTCTGGGAATACTGTGCTCCAGTAATCTCGGTAGCTCATTCTGTAACTGCATAATGCTGTAATGTGATAAGGTAGGTAGGTCAATATTCTAATCCCATTTCTGCCAAGTTTGTGTGTTTGTGTGTGTGTGTTTCCAACTGCCTGTGGACAGAGTAATTCTTTTAGACTGCTCACTCTCCATACAATCCCTATCGGCATCTTTTCCATTGCTAATGATGTCACCCACCTAGAAGTATGCCTCTGGGAATGCTGTGATCCAGTAATCTCAGTAGCGCGTTTTGTAACTGTGTAATGCTGTAGTGTGATAAGGTAGTTAGGTCTAAGTTCTAATCCCAGCCATGCCAAGTGTGTGTGTTTCCATCTGCCTGTGGACAGAGTAATGCTTTTAGACTGCTCACTCTCCATACAATCCCTATCAGCATCTTTTCCATTGCTAATGATGTCACCCACCTAGACGTATGCCTCTGGGAGTGTTGTAATCCAGTAATCTTGGTAGCGCATGCTGTAACTGAGTAATGCTGTAGTGTGCTAAGGTAGTTAGGTCTATGTTTGAATCCCAGCACTGCCAAGTGTGTGTGTGTGTTTCCAGCTGCCTGGGGACAGAGTACTGCTTTTAGACTGCTCACTCTCCATACAATCCCTATCGGTGTCTTTTCCATTGCTAATGATATCACCCACCTAGAAGTATGCCTCTGGAAATGCTATGATCAAGTAATCTCGGTAGAGCATTCTGTAACAGTGTAATGCTGTAATGTGATAAGGTAGGTAGGTCTATGTTCTAATCCCAGCCCTGCCAAGTGTTTGTGTGTGTGTGTGTTTCCAGTTGCCTGGAGACAGTGTAATGCTTTTAGACTGCTCACTCTCCATACAATCCATATCGGTGTCTTTGCCTTTGCTGATGATGTCACCCACCTAGAAGTATGTCTCTGGGAGTGCTGTGATCCAGTAATCTTTGTAGCGTGTTGTATAACTACATAAGGCTGTAGTGTGATTGAATAGACAGGTAGGTGTTCTATTCAAAGGCATGACAGGTGTGTGTGTTTGGCAGTCATATCCTATGTGTTGGCATCTGTGAGTGGTTAGCTCCAGGATGTGTTTAGTGCATTTTATTGCTTTCCTATATAGTGTCCACAAATGTCATGATCCCCCAAGAGACTGGGTTGGCAAGACATACACATACATCCGCCAATAGGTCTGGTGAGTAAATGTCAGCAGCTCTACACTTAGCCTTAATACAGTCTGACCCATGTGACGCAACGAAACACACTTGACTTGATAGTAACACCACTACATAATGCAGGTGACACGTGGTTTCCTTTTCATTCTTGTCTAATGCTTTGGTGTCATGTGGTCCGCTGTTATGATATAAATTCTATATCTATGTATGTGTGTGTATATGTATATGTGTGTGTGTGTGTGTGTGTGTGTGTGTGTGTGTGTGTGTGTGTGTGTGTGTGTGTGTGTGTGTGTATATGTAACTTCCTGTTTAATCATTGTAATATTTTTGTCTAAACTCTTTTTGTAATAAATACTGTTGTTTTTGTGGAGCTTTTCTCCCTGGGCCTCCACTGAAAATGGGCCCCAAAGCCCAGTGGACCTCCCCGGTAATCAAACTGAAATAAAATAAAAATAATAAATATATATATAGATAGATAGATATATAGATAGATATATAGATATATATAGATGTATATATGTGGACATCAGCACACATAAATCTACATGATGGAATACATGTCCTATACTATTGAATGTCTGTGCTGGATGATCTGTACATGATCACCATAGATGTATGTATATCTGCCATGGCTTAGTGGTAAAGCGTATTGTCTGTGGTTTGCAGGGTTCTGGGTTCTAGTCATGTAGAGACCGGTTATTTTGTTGCTGGGAAGAACAAGGGGCATCAAATACGGTGATAGTAAGGCACCTTTAACCAGCTGTGTGCAGATATGAGTGACAGTAAGCAGTGGTTATTATTTTGGAGGATCAGTATGGGTCATATAACTATGCATTAGAAGACAATACTATCCAAATGAAGTTGAAAATAGTGAATCCCATTTATCCCCAGGGTGTGATGCAGATCCCAAGGGTGTATGTGTATAGATAGCTGGGTGCAGGACTCAAATATAGGTGAAAGCATGGGGGGGTATCAGGCATACTGTACGTACATTGGAGCCCTGTGCCTCAGGATTGCTCTTGCCTTAGCATGACTAAGCTAGGGGTGTGTCTATACCTGCCTAGTGAAATTGGGAGAGACAACAGCAGTAGTGGAGTAGTCAAGGTGAACAAGCTGCGCAAACAGGTGATAATTAGCACAATCAGCAGATTACATGCCCAGCCCGGACCAGAACACTACGGTAAACTGACCAAGCACCATACACACAGGTTTCTTCCACACTCTACACCACCGGTGTATACATGCGGGGACATTTCTCGACACAATCCAACCAAATGAGAAGGGCTGCAGCAGGCAACATAGACCAACATGTGCAGGTGGCTGAGGATGGTGAGGATGTGAATGTTGCCGAAAAACCCTAAGTGAGGAGACAAAAGGCTTTACAGACCCAGGGTAACATACCAGGGGCTACATGAGCTGGAGATAGTGGAGCGCTATGGGGTGGACAATGACCTTCTACAGCAGCTTGTTGAGCTGTGCTGGTCACACCTGACACATCGAACAGGCCGAGGGAAACCCATCCCAGTGGATACCAAGATATGTGTAGGCCTAGGTATACTAGCTACAGGTCCTCCCAAAGCACAACTGCGGATATCATGGGGATCCCACAGGCATCTGCATCCAGAGTATTGCACCAGTTCCTAGATGCCATGTCACCACATGCCAGTGAGCACGTACATGTCCTCATCACACGTGAGGTGTTGACCAGCAATCTGCATCTCCTCCACCGAATGACAGACTACCCTGGGGTACTGTGTGCTATAGCCTGCATGCATGTACTCATCAAAGCACCACCCGGTGAGCGGGGTAGAGCCTAAATTAACCACAGGGGCATACCCTCCAACAGCTAGATCATATGCAATGGCCAGGGCATTATACTGAATGTGTGTGCTGGCTGCCCTGGAAGCTATGATGATTCCAATATATGGCATCTGACGCAGCGGTACCACACCTTTGACAATATGGACATCCCCTACAGTCACCTAGTGGGGGATGCTGGGTAACCACTGGAGTTGTGGCTGATGATACCCATCATCAATGCACACACACCTGAACTAAACCATAATGAGGCACACGCACAGGCAAGACATATAATTGAGAGTGTGTTTGGGAGGCTCAGGTCACGGTTCTGGTGTCTGAATGCATCCTGTGGAGCCTTGCAGTATTCACCAGCTACATGTACCCAAATTGTTATGGTATGTGCTATGCTACACAATATGATCGTGCAAAAACAGTTGCAGCAGGAACAGCATGGGGCAGGGCCACACAGCCCCCCACCAATGCCAAGGCCTGTACAGGTACACTGTGACTCGGAAAAGGAACTACCTGAGCTGGATCCAGTAGGTGAAAAGAGACGTGCATAGTATGACCTGCCCTTGGCAAAGATGCAATGCATGGCGTATGCACTGACACAGTAGGTACCCAGGGAATTTCACCCTCTCTAACTAGCACAGACAGGAAAAGAGATGCCAAACATGACACTATCTGTGCTCAGCCATGTATAGGAAGTGCACTGCATGCATCCGACATAGGCAGCCCTCCAGCACCATCCTCAGGTCTGGCACACCCCCAAGGTAAGTCAATCAACCTACCAATTGTCAGTTGTATTAGAATGTATTTTTACCTGTAGCTATGGTATGGATGTGAGCAAACAAGGGAATATGGTGGCCGACTGTTAGGGCAGCAGACAGTACACGTCCATAATGGCACCATGACATCTGTAGCACATACCGGGGTCACAATAGTAGCCAGTAGTACACAGGGTATCCTAACCCACTGCAGGTTATGGGCTGAACATCATGTGTGTCCATACAGCCAACACAAGTCTCATACAGCTGGACAGGCGTAGACCAATACAGACAAATGCTATACAGTGGCCTCTGGATATGCGCAGTGGCTGACCCCAACCCCACAGACACACACACAGACTACAGCAGGCCAGGCAGTTGGATGTAGTTTGTGAAGGCTAGGATGTCTAAAACCACTATGCTGGTAATTAAAGCTAGGATCTGAAGTACACTGGTATGCCTCTAGCCAGCAAATTAGGCAGGTCCACACACTGAAATGTAGTACCTGGCATACCAGTACAGTAGTAGCAAAAGTGTACAACTGTCAGCTGTGCCCCCCTTCCAACATACACATGTGAAAGTCATGTGCGCCACCCCTGGTGCTGTGTAGGAATGTGGATACAGTTGGATGTCCCCCCACGCTGTGCAGAAATGTAGCAACAGTCAATGCCTCATGACCATTGGCTAGCCTGCAGACACATCATGCCACCTGTTAGTGTACAATGCAGGGGTCAGCACCACAGTACTGACTACCTGGACATGTTACACATGCGATCCAGTTGACCATATTGGGCATGCTAAAACACATGAAGGTATGACGGTAATGTCAGTCGACATCATGCGTAATGGTCATACTGGACATGCTCACACACTTAAACACAAGACAGTCAGGTCTGCAAACACCAGTGGTCTGGACATATCTGCCAGTACATTGCTATACTGTTGGATGACTGTGCTGTATGGTATGTGTGTGGTACTGTCTATCGTCTGTATATATGCCATGGTGTATTGGTAATTCAAATTAGCTGTGTGCACAGGGTGTTGCTACCAACACTTGCAAAGGATGGTTCTTTGTTTGCAGACAGAACAAGGCCTTTGGATACGGAGTGGGTAAGGCACATTCCAGCAGGTGGGAGCGGTTGTGTGTGGCTTTGGGTGGTGTTAGCACTGCTGACCTCTGGTTACAGCTCCTTATACTTATTTAGACTCCACATTTCTTTAACAGTGCAATACTCGCATACTGGTAGATAAACACGCTTACACCCACTCCCCCCCTCACTTGCACGTGCACTGACATTGGTGCTTGCATTTGTCACTCACACTGGGTGGGCACGATCCCTTGTGATGCCTATTACATCAGACTACATGATTACAGTATCGGGTATGGTTGACCATTATGCGATGGCAGGCGTTCAACTGTACGGAATCGGTGGCCTGTCCAGTGACATAATAATATTATATGCGTGTTCCTCATACAATCTGCTCCCATCTGGCTGATACATGGGAACCAGTATTCTGCAATGAAGACATGTAAATGTGTTTTGGGAAACGCATCTTTCTGCCGGATCATGCTACCGCATACCTATTGTAGGTTTTCCACCTTTTAAATTGGCCGAAGTGAGACTTTAGGAGTAACACCTTTCCCACTTTGCATGGGACAGTCCCTCATTAAGCATATGTGTCATGTGAGAATAATCTAGCCATAGCAAATGTCCTGATTAGAGGACAATATTATATTTTACGTTTCTCTAATAGTTGCATGTAACGGTTATTGTATAAATGACACCGATATGTTATGTGAAGTAGCATAAGCAACTTGACTGCTGATAGATTAAGCTTTGATTTGTGTTAATATGTATATTTCTGTACTATGCATGGCTGTAGGTATGTTCTGACC